>NC_037678.1:80572936-80815374 GCF_003255815.1 Theropithecus gelada | reverse complement strand
CCGCCACCTCGGCTAGTTTTTTTTTTGTATTTTTTAGTAGAGACGGGGTTTCACCGTGTTAGCCAGGATGGTCTCGATCTCCTGACCTCGTGATCCACCCGTCTCGGCCTCCCAAAGTGCTGGGATTACAGGCTTGAGCCACCGCGCCCGGCCCTATATATCTTTCTTAGTGCTGTGACAAATTTTTAAATTTTATTTCTCCTTAGATAAAGCGGATACAAACATACACACAGTATGGGTTTAGAACACAACTATTATTTGGTATAGAAAAATTATTTTTTAAAAAACAGCCAATTTGTAGATATCTTGGAACCACCTACCACTGGATACAAACTTACAAGAGACAGCAGAGTAGAGTGACAATACTTAGCCAAAAATGTATAGTACTTGGGTGACGGACAACCTAAATGTCCTGACTTGATCACTGGGCATTGTATACATGTAAAGTTTTCTCATGTACCCCCATACAGTTGCACAAATAAAAATAGAAAGTTACAATAAATAAGTACAGTTTTCAAAATAAGATAAATTTTAAGAACCTTGCTAATTAAGTTAGCAGTAACTCCAAATTGAAGATAATTTGACCTCAACTAAGCTAAAGTCCACTTTGTCACATATTTGAAAAAGATGGTAAAAAGCTATTAATTGGCACATTTGTCATGGTTAATTCTATATTTCACTTTGGACAGTTTAAAACAGTTCAAATTAATGAGGTTCTATCATGGCTGGAATATTTGGTGTTTTCAAGCTGAAGAAGGTGTCATGTCCATGTATATAAGGCCCTTAAACAAAGTTGCTTATCTGAGAATAACATCTAGAGAATGACACTTTTTTCTTTTCTTTTCTTTTCTTTTTTGAGATGGAATCTTGCTCTGTCACCCAAGCTGGAGTGCAGTAGAGCAATCTTGGCTCACTGCAAGCTCCGCCTCCCGGGTGCATGCCATTCTCCTGCCTCAGCCTCCTGAGTAGCTGGGATTACAGGAATGCACCACCACGCCCAGCTAATTTTTTGGTATTTTTAGTAGAGATGGGGTTTCACCATGTTGGTCAAGCTGGTCCCGAACTCCTGACCTCAGGTAATCTGCCCATCTCGGCCTTCCAAAGTGCTGGGATTATAGGTGTGAACCACTGTACCTGGCTCATAAAACAGCTTTTCTCTGAGACATGGACTTCAGCCAGAAGGCCACCTTCATGCTAGGTATTATTCCCCCCATAGAAGGAACCCCGCTGTCCCTAACTGCTGGTGGTGTAGTGGTTATGGAGCTGACAGCATTTGTATTCTCAGAGGTTTACCGAGGTGGATGACGGGCAGCACAGGTGATCGCTAGGAATTAAGTGCCTATCCCTTGGGTAACATGACTATTGACGGCTCCTTAGATCCCCTTTACCAGCTGTGTCTAAAGGGCTTGCACCTGACACCTTCTATGGAGGCCACATAAACCTTTCCCCCAATCTCAGGCAGCCAATGACTGCCTAATACAGAAACACAAAAGCCTGGTACTCTTGCTTCAAAGAGGGACAAATCTGTGGTACAATTTTTTATTTGAGGTTACAGTGACCCTAGGTGAGACCACATCCTTGCTTAGGGCCTGTCTTGGGCCTTCCTGCTTCCTCACTCCCTTTCTCTGAAGGTCCCTTCCTCAGTGAATCACAAGCACCTCAATTCCTGTCTTGGTCTGCTTCCAGAAAATTCACCTAACATAAGGACAAATGAGACAAACGGGATGGGAGCTTTAAAGATGATCCCACGTGAAGGACCACTGATGAAGACCATCCCCCTGACTGCTGCTGCTATTCAGAACTGGCCCATCCAGAACAGACTGACACCTGAGCAGTGGAGAGGCTTGCAGAATGACCCAATGGAACCTGGGAAGGATGCTTCAGAATTGTATTGACTATAGGCTGGGCGCAGTGGATCACGCCTATAATCCCAGCACTTTGGGAGGCTGAGGCAGGCAGATCACTTGAGGTCAGGAGTTCAAGACCAGTCTGGCCAACATGGTGAAACCCCCATCTCTACTAAAAATACAAAAATTAGCCAGGTGTGGTGGTACATGCCTGTAATCCCAGCTACTAGGGAGGCTGAGGCAGGAGAATCGCTTGAACCCAGGAGGCGGAGGTTGCAGTGAGCTGAGATTGGGCCACTGCACTCTAGCTTAGGTGAAAAAGCAAGACTCCGTCTCAAAACAAGCAAGCAAAAAAAATAAAATAAAAAAAAATTATATTATGTCATATTTTATACAACTTTGTTTGTAAAGCAGCACATATATATTGAATGTAAACTGATTTTACTGGTTGTAGTAAGCAACCAGAAAATGTGGACGATTGTTCTACAGTGATGATAACAAATCTTCATTGCAGTTATAATAGCAGAATTCCTAGTCAAAAGTCACAATTGTTTTTATGTCTCAGTTGTGTTTGTGTATACACATGTAAAGAAAGTTGAGACTGTGTCCTCAAGTCAATGCCATATTCCTGCAGTGAGCACTCTCAGACTTACCTTTCCCGTTCTGCCTTATTCTTGATAGATTTATCTTGGCTGATGGCTTTGCTATTTTCCATAGAAATCTTAGCCTGGTGTGCTCGCATTTCCTTGCTTTCCCTATGTATTAAAAACAAGAAAACAAACAGGCAGGGGGATGTAGAGTTTGTTTTTAATGGGTAGAGAGATTCATCTGGGGAAAATGAAAAAGTTCTGGAGGTGGGTGTTAGTGATGGGTACACAACAATGTGAATGTACTTAATGCCATGCACTTAATGGTTACAATGGTAAAGTTTACATTTTATTTATATAGACATAATCTAAACATGGAAAAAACCCAAAAATACTTCTGTTTATAGCAATATGACTAGGCTTACTCCTCTCACTCTTTTTTTTTCTATTATCGAGCTCATCAACTTCTGTATTTTGGAAAAAGGAGGGAAGGGACCCCAAGCCATATGGATGCTGATCCCTGAGGGGCAGTGGCCACCTAGTGGTGAAGTGACAGTGATGGCCTGTGATGACAAGACAGTATTTTTGCTTATTAATATAAAGATCTCATCTTTGCCTCATATTATATGGGACCAGATGGACTGGAAGAGAGAGAGAAAATGTTCTAACCCTCACAAACAGCCTTCCTGTTTCTATCAGCCACAGGAATGAAAGGGACTAAATGGTTTCAAGCAAGCACAGGGAACAGCAAAAAAGTAGGTTTGCAGGTGACCAACCACTGTATGTGTGAATGTGTGAATGCATGTGTATGCATGACACACATGTTTATTTATGTGTGCATTAAAGGAATAAAACTTAAATGCTACATAGTATATTATTACAAATTTTTTTTTCTATAACCTATGGAGATCTATTGAAAGCACTGCCTGGAAACCAGCATCCAAGCAGTCAGGTTACCTAGGCACTGCTATTTGCTCTGCATCCAACGAGATGGGCAACACTGAAGTGGAGAGTTGCTCACTTAGCTACCCTAGAGCCACTTCAGCAGGAACATGTATAGAAACTCTGGACCCAAGAAGATCACTCTCAGATTTTACCATAACTTGTTAGGAAATTGACCTTTCTGTATTCATTCATTCAGCAAACACCAATGACCAAATGTTGCAGACAAATATCAAGAAAGCAAAGATTTGTAACCAAGAATAATGGCTGTGATCATGAGGAAGAAACACAACCACCAGGGGTTTGAGTAAAAGCTAAAATACTGCTGTTGCTTTGAAAAGTGCTTTTTCCATGGGTTTATTTGTTCTATTTATTTTTTATTATACTTTAAGTCCTAGGGTACATGTGCACAATGTGCAGGATTGATACATAGGTATATATGTGCCATGTTGGTTTGCTGCACCCATCAACTCATCATTTACATTAGGTATTTCTCCTAATGTTATCCCTCCCCCAGCCCCCCACCTCCCAAAAGGCCCCTGGGTGTGATGTTCCCCGCCCTGCGTCCAAGTGATCTTGTTGTTCAATTCCCACCTATGAGTAAGAACATAGGTGTTTGGTTTTCTGTCCTTGCGATAGTTTGCTGAGAATGATGGTTTCCAGTTTCATCCATGTCCCTACAAAGGAAACGAACTCATCCTTTTGTACAGTTGCATAGTATTCCATGGTGCATATGTACCATATTTTCTTTATCCAGTCTATCATTGTGGACATTTGGGTTGGTTCCAAGTCGTTGCTATTGTGAATAGTGCTGCAGTAAACATACGTGTGCATGTCTTTATAGTAGCATGATTTATAATCCTTTGGGTATATACCCAGGAACAGGACTGCTGGGTCAAAAGGGATTTCTAGTTCTAGATCCTTGAGGAGTCGCCATACTATCTTGCACAATGGTTGAGCAAATTTACACTCCCACCAACAGTGTAAAAGCATTCCTATTTCTCCACATCCTCTCCAGCATCTGTTGTTTCCTGACTTGTTAATGATTGTCATTGTAACTGGCACGAGATGGCATCTCTTGTGGTTTTGATTTGCATTTCTCTGATGATCAGTGATGATGAGCATTTTCTCATGTGTCTGCTGGCTGCATAAATATCTTCTTTTGAGAAGTGTCTCTTCATACCCTTTGCCCACTTTTTGATGGGGTTGTTTGTTTTTTTCTTGTAAATTTGTTTGAGTTCTTTGTAGATTCTGGATATTAACCCTTTGTCAGGTGGGTAGATTGCAAAAATTTTCTCCCATTCTGTGGGGTGCCTGTTCACTCTAGTGGTAGTTTCTTTTGCCATGCAGAAGCTTTTTAGTTTAATTAGATCCCATTTGTCTGTTTTGGCTTTTGTTGCCATTGCTATTGGTGTTTTAGTCATGAAGTGTTTGCCCAGGCCTATGTCCTGAATGGTATTGCCTAGGTTTTCTTCTAGGGTTTTTATGGTTTTAGGTCTAACATTTAAGTCTTTAACCCATCTTGAATTAATTTTTGTGTAAGGTGTAAGGTATAAGGAAGGGATCCAGTTTCAGCTTTCTACATATGGCTAGCCAGTTTTCCCAGCATCATTTATTAAATAGGGAATCCTTTCCCCATTTTTTGTTTTTGTCGAGTTTGTCAAAGATCAGATGGTTGTAGATGTGTGGTGTTATTTCTGAGGCCTCTGTTCTGTTCCATTGGTCTATATATCTGTTTTGGTACCAGTACCATGCTGTTTTGGTTACTGTAGCCTTGTAGTATAGTTTGAAGTCGGGTAGCATGATGCCTCCAGCTTTGTTCTTTTGGCTTAGGATTGTCTTAGCAAAGTGGGCTCTTTTTTGGTTCCATATGAACTTTAAAGCAGTTTTTTCCAATTCTGTGAAGAAAGTCATTGGTAGCTTGATGGATATGGCATTGAATCTATAAATTACCTTGGGCAGTATGGCCGTTTTCACGATATTGATTCTTCCTATCCATGAGGGTGGAATGTTCTTTCATTTATTTGTGTCCTCTTTTTTTTTTTTTTTTTTTGAGACGGAGTCTTGCTCTGTTGCCCAGGCTGGAGTGCAGTGGCGCAATCTCGGCTCACTGCAAGCTCCGCCTCCCGGGTTCACGCCATTCTCCTGCCTCAGCCTCCCGAGTAGCTGGGACTACAGGCGCCCGCCGCTGCGCCCGGCTAATTTTTTCTATTTTTAGTAGAGACGGGGTTTCACCATGGTCTCGATCTCCTGACCTTGTGATCCACCCGCCTCGGCCTCCCAAAGTGCTGGGATTACAGGCGTGAGCCACCACGCCCGGCCTTGTGTCCTCTTTTATTTCACTGAGCAGTGGTTTGTAGTTGTCCTTGAAGAGGTCCTTCATATCCCTTGTAAGTTAGATTTTGGATTCATAGGTATTTTATTCTCTTTGAAGCAATTGTGAATGGGAGTTCACTCATGATTTGGCTCTCTGTTTGTCTGTTATAGGTGTATAGGAATGCTTGTGATTTTTGCATATTGATTTTGTATCCTGAGATTTTGCTGAAGTTGCTTATCAGCTTAAGGAGATATTGGGCTGAGATGATGGGGTTTTCTAAATATACAATCATGTCATCTGCAAACAGGGACAATTTGTCTTCCTCTTTTCCTAAATGAATACCCTTTATTTCTTTCTCTTGCCTGATTGCCCTGGCCAGAACTTTCAACACTATGTTTAATAGGAGTGGCGACAGAGGGCATCCTTGTCTTGTGCCAGTTTTCAAAGGGAATGCTTCCAGTTTTTGCCCATTCAGTATGATATTGGCTGTGGGTTTGTCATAAATAGCTCTTAATAATTTGAGAAACGTTCCATCAATATCTAGTTTATTGAGAGTTTTTAGCAAGAAGGGCTGTTCAATTTTGTTGGCCTTTTCTGCACCTATTGAGATAATCATGTGGTTTTTGTCACTGGTTCTGTTTATGTGATGGATTATGTTTATTGATTTGCATATGTTGAACTAGCCTTGCATCCCAGGGATGAAGTCAACTTGATCATGGTGATTAAGCTTTCCAATGTGCTGCTGTATTTGGTTTGCCAGTATTTATTTTATTGAGGATTTTTGCATGGATGCTTTTCAGGGATATTGGTCTAAAATTCTCTTTTTTTGTGTGTGTCTCTGCCAGGCTTTGGTATCAGGATGATGCTGGCCTCATAGAATGAGTTAGGGAGGATTCCCTGTTTTCTGTTGATTGGAATAGTTTCAGAAGGAATGGTACCAGCTCCTCTTTGTACTTCTGGTAGAATTTGACTGTGAATCTGTCTGGTCCTGGACTTTTTTTGGTTGGCAGGCTATTATTGCCTCAATTTCAGAGCCTGTTACTGGTCTATTCAGAGATTCAATTTCTTCCTGGTTTAGTCTCAGGAGGGTGTATGTGTCCAGAAATTTATCCATTTCTTCTAGATTTTCTAGTTTATTTGCATAGAGGTGTTTATAGTGTTCTCTGATGGTAGTTTGTATTTCTGTGGGATCAGTGGTGATATCCCCTTTATCATTTTTTTATTGCATCTATTTGATTCTTCTCTCTTTTCTTCTTTATTAGTTTTGCTAGTGGTCTATCAATTTTGTCAATCTTTTCAAAAAACCAGCTCCTGGATTCATTGATTTTTTGAAGGGTTTTTTGTGTCTCTATCTCTTTCAGTTCTGCTCTTAGTTATTTCTTGCCTTCTGCTAGCTTTTGAATTTGTTTGCTCTTGCTTCTCTAGTTCTTTTAATCATGATGTTAGGGTGTCAATTTTAGATCTTTCCTGCTTTCTCTTGTGGGCATTTAGTGTTATAAATTTCCCTCTACACACTGCTTTAAATGTGTCCCAGAGATTCTGGTACGTTGTGTCTTTGTTCTCATTGGTTTCAAAAAATATCTTTACTTCTGCCTTAATTTGGTTATTTACCCAGTAGTCATACAGGAGCAGGTTGTTCTGCTTCCATGTAGTTGTGCAGTTTTGAGTGAGTTACTTAATCCTGAGTTCTAATTTGATTGCACTGTAGTCTGAGAGACAGTTTGTTGTGATTTCTCTTCCTTTACATTTGCTGAGGAGTGCTTTACCTCCAATTATGTCATGAATTTTAGAATAAGTGTGATGTGGTGTTGAGAAGAATGTATACTCTGTTGATTTGGGGTGGAGAGTTCTGTAGATGTCTATTAGGTCTGCTTTGTGCAGAGTTGAGTTCAAGTACCGGATATCCTTGTTAACCTTCTGTCTCATTGATCTGTCTAATATTGACAGTGGGGGTGTTAAAGTGTCCCATTATTATTGTGTGGGAGTCTAAGTCTCTTTGTAGGTCTCTAAGGACTTGCTTTATGAATCTGCATGTGCCAGTATTGGGTGCATATATATTTAGGATAGTTAGCTCTTCTTGTTGAATTGATCCCTTTACCATTATGTAATGGCCTTCTTTGTCTCTTTTGATATTTGTTGGTTTAAAGTCTGTTTTATCAGAGACTAGGATTGCAACCACTGCTTTTGTTTGTTTGTTTGTTTGTTTGTTTGGCTTTCCATTTGCTCGGTAGATATTCCTCCATCCCTTTATTTTGAGCCTATGTGTGTCTCTGCATGTGAGATGGGTTTCCTGAATACAGTACACTGATGGGTCTTGACTCTTTATCCAATTTGCCAGTCTGTGTCTTTTAATTGGGGCATTTAGCCCACTTACATTTAAGGTTTTGTTATATGTAAATTTGATCCTGTCATTATGATGTTAGCTGGTTATTTTGCCCATTAATTGATGCAGTTTCTTCATAGCATCAATGGTCTTTACAATTTGGCATGGTTTTGCAGTGGCTGGTACAGGTTGTTTCTTTCCATGTTTAATGCTTCATTCAGGAGCTCTTGTAAGGCAGTCCTGGTGGTGACAAAATATCTCAGCATTTGCTTGCCTGTAAATGATTTTATTTCTCCTTCACTTATGAAGCTTAGTTTGGCTGGATATGAAATTCTGGGTTGAAAATTCTTTTCTTTAAGAATGTTGAATATTGGCCCCCACTCTCTTCTGGCTTGTAGGGTTTCTGCTGAGAGGTCCACTGTTAGTCTGCAGGGCCTCCCTTTGTGGGTAATCCGACCTTTCTCTCTGGCTGCCCATAACATTTTTTCCTTCATTTCAACCTTGGTGAATCTGACAATTATGTGTCTTGGGGTTTCTCTTCTTGGGAAGTATCTTTGTGGTCTCCATCTTTCCTGAATTTGAATGTTGGCCTCTCTTGCTAGGTTGGGGAAGTTCTCCTGGATGACATCCTGAAGAGTGTTTTCCAACTTGGTTCCATTCTCCCCGTCACTTTCAGGTACACCAATCAAACACAGATTTTGTGTTTTCACATAGTCCCATATTTCTTGGAGGCTTTGTTCGTTTCTTTTTACTCTTTCTTCTCTAATCTTGTCTTCTCGTTTTATTTCATTAAGTTGATCTTCAATCACCGATACCCTTTCTTCCACTTGACTGAATAGGCTATTGAAGCTTGCGTATGTGTCACGAAGCTCTTCTGCCATGGTTTTCAGCTCCATCAGGTCATTTAAGGTCTTCTCTACACTGTTTATTCTAGTTAGCCATTCGTCTAACCTTTTTTCAAGGTTTTAGCTTCCTTGCAATGGGTTCAAACATGCTCCTTTAGCTCAGAGAAGTTTGCTGTTACTGACCCTTCTGAAGCCTACTTCTGTCAACTCGTCAAAGTCATTCTCCTTCTAGCTTTGTTTCATTGCTGGTGACGAGCTGTGATCCTTTGGAGGAGAAGAGGTGTTCTGGTTTTTAGAATTTTCAGCTTTTCTGCTCTGGTTTCTCCCTATCTTTGTGGTTTTATTTACCTTTGGTCTTTGATGTTGGTGACCTACAGATGGGGTTTTGGTGTAGATGACCCTTTGGTGATGATGATGCTATTCTTTTCTGTTTGTTAGTTTTCCTTCTACTAGTCAGGTCCCTCAGCTGCAGGTCTGTTGGAGTTTGCTGGAGGTCCACTCTAGACCCTGTTTGCCTGGATATCACCAGGGGAGGCTGCAGAAGAGCAAATATTGCTGCCTGATCCTTCTTGTGGAAGTTTTGTCCCAGAGGGGTACCCAACTATATGAGGTGTCTGTTGGCCCCTACTGGGTGATGTTTCCCAGTTAGGCTACACAGGAGTCAGGGACCCACTTGAGGAGGCAGTCTCTCTGCTCTCAGAACTCAAACATTGTGCTGGAAGAACCACTGCTCTCTTCAGAGCTGTCAGACAGGGATGTTTAAGTCTGCAGAAGTTGTCTGTAGCCTTTTGTTCAGCTATGCCCTGACCAGAGGTGGAGTCTATAGAGGCAGTAGGCATTGCAGAGCTGCGGTGAGCTCCACCCAGTTTGAGCTTCCTGGCCACTTTGTTTACCTACTCAAGCCTCGGCAATGGCAGATGCCCCTCCCCCGGCCAGGTTGCTGTCTCACAGTTCCATCTCAGACTGCTGCGCTAGCAGTGAGCCTGGCTACGTGGACGTGGGACCTGCCAAGCCAGGCACAGGAGAGAATTGCCTTGTCTGCCGATTGCTAAGACCTTGGGAAAAAGCACAGTATTTGGGCGGAAGTGTCCTGTTTTTCCAGGTATGGTCTGTCATGGCTTCCCTTGGCTAGGATAGGGAAGTGCCCTGACCCCTTGTGCTTCCCGGATGAGGTGATGTCCCACCCTGCTTCGGCTAACCCTCCTTGGGCTGCATCCACTGTCCAACCAGTCCCAGTGAGATGAACCAGGTATCTCAGTTGGAAATGCAGAAATCACCCGTCTTCTGCATCGATCACGCTGGGAGCTGCAGACCAGAGCTGTTCCTATTCGGCCATCTTGGCAGGAAGCCCGTGGATTTATTTTTTAAAGTATTTTAGTAACTAGGTCATGATCTCTTCAAATGACTTCCTAAGCAATTCAAGAATTAGTATATTTTGTTTTTTTCCTTTCAGATAATGCCTACTGTTGTGAGCTAATGTTTTTTTCTTTATTCAACAATGTAAAAGAAGATTAGACAAGTGCCGTGCTGTATTCCGTGAAGTATCTTTGAATAAAGGTAGGCACTAAAATTTGGCATTGTAGCAATCATCAAAGGCAGAATGATGAACACACCTTTCTGCATAGTGAATCAAGAGCATTTCTAAGGAAAAAAGAAAAGACCACTTCTAATCCTATAGGAGTAAATAGAATGCTTTAAAATGCATGGGGGTACAGCACATTATCCCACAGAAAATGGAGCATGTGAGACCTCATTTAGTTGCCTCAAACGAGAATTGGAAACCACGGCAAAAACACTTTGTTCTTGTGGCAGTATCTGTCACTCCAAAGTAACACTGGGAATTTGGGCATGCAGCCAGATAATTTATGCAGTTGGCATTAAAAACACTTTTTGTTTGATTTATTTGTATAATGCTTCTATTTTCTACTCCTGTTGTGTCTCAATAGACCCTAACTGTGGCATACGGTAGGCACTAAGTGAGAACCAAGCAAGCTGCAACTGAGCTATGATAAAGATGTAACAAACACCAACCTCCTTCTGCTCAGGGATAAGTCCAGCTCATGCCTTGCAGTATTTCAAATGCAATATTCACTTTGCTGAAGTGGGCACAGGCCAAAACTGATACTTTGCTGTTTCTTAATCAGGTCTATCTTTCCAAAATTCACAGAAGTCCTAACACTGTAAGGAAGGGAAAGGGAGGCTCTCTCCACAGGTAGCCATTAAATGATCAGAACCTGGTCACTCTAGGAAATCAACTGATTGATCTTTATCTCTCTGTGTGTCTTTTCTTCCTAAGAGACTCCAGATCATTCTCCAAAGGCCAGTTCCAGCCCTACCATTTTGAAAAGTCTCCGTGACCACTCTGAAAAGGTAGAGCTCCTCTGAGCTGGATGCCCTTAGTGTCCATGACATTTAAAAATATGTGTCATATGCTACTTTGTTATCTGATTTAACTTTTCACATGGGTGTAGTATCCTGCCAACACCTGTAAGCCCTGTGATGGCAGGGACCATTTCTTTTTTCTTTTTCTAAAATAGAGATGTCTCGAACTTCTGGGCTCAAGTAATCCTCCTGCCTTGGCCTCCCAAAGCACTGGGATTACAGGTGTGAGCCACTGCACTTGGCCCGTGGGGGCCATTTCTTATAGCTCATCTTGCTCATAATCAGCCATATGATGAGATACACAAAAGAGCTACATGTTGTATGTCAAATTGATTTCACTTATTACCTTGGTTCTCTTATATACACAAAATCAGCTTTTGTTTTTAAAGATTAGATGTTTACTCTGGAGATGGCAATTCCCCCACCTGTCATGGGACAGTTTCAGCTGCTGGGTTTGCTGCTCGTGGGCACTGATGAGTAGCTTTTTCAGCAGCTCACACTGCTGGCTGAGGTGCAGGTCTCGGATTTCTTGCTCCTCAGCACTGTGGGTATTGATCATTTCTGACCATTCCTTTGTGTGCTGTGCTACAATCTCTTTGACCTGTTTGGAAAAAAGGGGACAGTGCCATTGTAATCCTCATAGGTCAGGTACAAGCACAACATTATTCAGATGTTTCAGATTCCTCCCACCAATTTACTTGGTGAATCATGAGACACCTATAACCACCAAAAAATAATATGTATTAATCAATGGGAAACAGGAAGTTATTGCTTATTAACATAAGTCAATTGCTTTGGCTCTGAATAGTTAATTGTGAACCCTTATTTCACTGCCTCACACACTTTGTTTTGTTTTTTGTTTATTTGTTTGTTTTGTTTTGTTTAGACAGAGTCTGCCTCTATTGCCCAGGCTGGAGTGCAGTGGCATGATCTCAGCTCACTGTAATCTCCACCTCCTGGGTTCAAGCGATTCTTCTGCCTCAGCTTCCCAAGTAGCTGGGATTACAGGCGTGTGCCACCACGCCCAACTAATTTTTGTATTTTTAGTAGAGACAGGGTTTCACCATGTTGGCCAGGCTGGTCTTGAACTCCCAATCTCAGGTGATCCACCCGCCTTGGCCTCCCAAAGCACTGGGATTACAGGCGTGAGCCACCACACTCAGCCACCACTCTGGTTTGTGCAGGCCTTGGGCTCCTTTACCAATTCCATCAGGATTATCTTTATCACCTTATGTTTTTCCAGCTTCACTTTCTGGGTTTTCAGAAGATTTCACATGTTTGAATAGAGAGCTATGTGTTCTTTTATTTCTGGATCATGACTTACTGTGTCACCCTGATAGACACTAGGGTAGAAAGTCTTCCCCACCCAATATCGAAGCTCTTTGCAATGGGGTTTTGCAGTGCCTCTTATCAAGAGCTGGAGTCTATTTCTCCAGCTCCTTGAATCTGGGTGACCTGTGACTTGCTTTAGCCAATGAGATAGTTGCAAATGTGATGCAAGCAGAGGCTGGAAAGTACTTGCCCTTCTGCTATGCTTGGATCCCTGTGGCTACCCTGTGACTGAGCCTGTGCTAGCCTGCTGGAGGTTGATAGGTCATGTGGGAAAAAAACCAACAGCCAGCCAACTACCAGATACATAAGTAAGGCCATACGCCCCCCACTGACTGTAGATACACAAGTGTCTCCAGCCAAAATGAGCAGAAGTATGGCCCAAATTTCTGACCCAGTGAATTGTGACCTAATAAACTGTAGTAGTTGTTTTAATGTGCTCTTCTTTGACACAGTTCATTATACAGCAAAAGCAAACTGATACTGTTGCCAAGGCTTCTCTTATTGATGCCAAGCATCTAAGAATCATGACAGTTTGCATGACTACTAATTCCCAAACATTCCAGTTAAGAAGAGATAGGTGCTGAATAACTCTTAAAGACACGTGGCTTACTGCCTCTATAGAGTTCATGCCCTACAAAATATACAGCCACCAAGGAGAACATCTTGAACAGCTTGGCTGCTCCATGCATGCAGCAGGGTCACTGGGCCAGATGACACAGCTGCATATAGATAGATGAGGCTGGCTGGTTCGACCACAGCTATTTTTGGGAGCTTTCTTTAACAGTTGTTGTTGTGTTTTTTTTTCCTTTTCATTTAAAAACTATTATTCCTGGAAGAATTGTTTTTGTTCTTAACTGGGACTTAACAATTAGTTCTCCAAATGCCCACAAACTTGATTAAAGTCTCTCAAGCTCCTACTTTCTCCTGTCTTTAAGAAAATGTGAGTAATTAGGCTTCTCTTTTAGAATATCACCTCTTAATTTTTTCTCAACCCAAATTTCCATGTAAAGTTAGGATGGAGTAAGTATCAACTACCAATTTGGGCGGTTTTCTGTCCTATGTTTAATGTTATTTCTATAGGGAAGTATATTCTGTATTTTATATAATGTTTCCTTTTAGTATCTTTATTTATTGTTTTACTTGATGTCTCTGAGGCAGGCAACATAAATATTGTTAGTATAGTTCAATAGACAAGACAAAAGAAGATGTTCCATGAAATGGCTCTTAAAGCCAGTGAGGCTGAGGCAAATATGAACCCTGGGCTCCCCTGACATCTCAGATCAGCTGCAGGCTACTAGACCAGCTCTGGGCTACTGTTATTTCTGATTTATAATAGGTACTCCTTTTAAAAAATACAAAGTGTCTTCTGCAAGTCACTGCTACAAAAATGGGCATTGTCTTACCTTAGATTTGTGATCTGATGTCAGCGTCTGAATTTTAATTTCTGTTTCTTTTTTCATTTCGAGACAATTACTTCCCCTGAAAATGGAAAGTTGAAAATGCATGCCAGAAATTAGATATTTTCCCATTCCCATGGGTCTTTGCTACAAAGCTTTCTGCTGAAGATAATATATTCATCAAATAGGAGATGTCATGGCTCATTGGGCAACACTGGTATTTCTAGTAATAGATTCACACCTTACAAAATATTATCTGTTTCATGATTACTCAATTCAACCACTACACAAAGAGGCACTTCAAACCTAACAATTATTTCATTGTTAAGGGGCTGTTGTCAGTTTCCATTTTGGTTCCTGTTTTTCTTCAAGCTATTTTTCACTTATTCAATAAAATATTCTTTGGGATGAAAACTGGAAAATAGGTCCTCAGCCTTGAAGTGAATTTTTCATTCTTTCATTTGGTTATAAAGCCAGATTTTTGTCTTTTAAACATGCCAGTGAAGGAGAAAATAGCAATCCTTGGCACCATAGGGCAATTTTTGCTTCTTATTCTATTGTGAGTAGGAAATATATGCTAGGCGAGTGCCCAGCAACTATTATTGCTTATTTCAGTGATTATGTCTTCCTTTTGGAATATCCACGTTGCTGCTGAAACAAGAACAGGTCCTGAGCTTCGTCTTTAGCATGTATACTCCAGGTTATTATAGCTCAAGTCAGAATGCTTCATTATAATATAATTCTGAGTTCCTCTAAGAGAATCATTACTCTAAAAATGCAAGGTCTCGCATCAAATCTAGCACTTCTCAATGGCTGGCACTGAGCAAGTTTCTTCCCTCTTCTGTTATTTGGTGAGTTTGCAGCACTGCCGAAACATTCCCATGACTTAATTCTAGACCAATCTTTCATAGTAAATGCAATGAGAGATTTTATTCAACAGTCTCATCTGTGGGCATAAGGGTATGCACTTGTAATATTTATTTAAAAATCACGATTTTATTTTCCCCTTTCTAGTCCATCAACCTTCTTTATATTCGGGCTATGCAAAATAATTTCCATAATTTAGAATTTTCCCAACTTTAGCTTGTCTTTCCTTGTCCCCCCATTCATCTTTTTGCCATCACCTTAAAGATCCTTGAGTGGAAAGCATATGAGAGGTAGTCATTAGCCAAAGCTGGAAGCACTTGAATAAAGCTTCCCTTTCCCAGGTCAATCGTTCCTTTCAGCTGAGTAGGTAAGAGTAAGGGAAAACCCTTAATTTGTTTCAAAAATAGATCCTGCATGAGAAAGCTCCAAGGACTGTCACAGTTTCCCCTTTCACTAACTTTTTAGCAACTCAGTTGCAGTTAAAAGTCCAGGGAGGCTGGGTGCAGTGGCTCACGCTTGTAATCCCAGCACTTTGGGAGACCAAGGTAGGTCGATCACTTAAGGTCAGGAGTTCGAGACCAGCCTGGCCAACATGGTGAAACCCCGTTTCTATTAAAAATACAAAAAATTAGCTGGGTGTGGTGGCACGTGCCTGTAGTCTCAGCTACTCAAGAAGTTGAGGCAGGACAATTGCTTGAACCTGGGATGTGGAGGTTGCATTGAGCCAAGACTGTGCTACACACTTCAGACTGGGCGACATAGCAAGACCAAGTCCAGGCAATCTTGATACCACGGTCAATATTAATGATGAGAAACTCTCCTCAGATATGGCTTCCAGAAGAAAGTATCTGATGTCTGATTGTCTGATTTTGAAGTACCTTTTAATGTATTGCTAAGATTCTGCTGTTTAGAGTACTTGGAAATGCTCTGTGTGGAGAGCCTGGTAGGAGTGCTGCATTTGACAGCACAGGCTCAGGAAGAAATCTACGGGTTAGACTTTCCCAGTCTCACCTACATTTAGGATAAAACAGGGCTTTATTTGTTGAGAGACCTCCAAGAGGACTCAATAGCCTGTTTTGGGGGTTAAGTGTCACACCAGGAACATTTCTATTAACCATCAAGTTTATAATAAATTACATTTTGATCCCACATTATCTTTGACAGTAAAAACAATCATGAGGTAAAGATATATTTTATCAGTTTTTTTTTTTAATTTCTAAAGGTAGCACTCATGATTGATTGAATCCAAAAATTGTAATACTATTTTTAGCAAAGAAATTTACTCTATGGTGCTTGGGTCTGAAATCTCCTTAATAAAGATTTTTGGTTTGGTTAAGCCAAAACTGTGTTTCTAAATACACTGATCCACAAAAATGTGTGAAACATTTTTTGAAAAGGTATCTTGTAAATACAAATAACCTTATTCTTGGAGAGTACTATAAAGTTGTCAACAATTTGCTCCTTGGTATTAGAGTCTATGTCACCATCACTTTCAATATTATAGCCTAAAATGTCATTAAATATGAAAAATTAATTTACAAAAAATAGGCCAAAGCTGATGTGGTTACAATCTAGAAGAATCACAGCTCCTCAAAACTTACTGTAATCACTACCAATATTGCTACATGAGCTCTGAGGTGGGTGACTCACTCACTTAAAATACAGATCAAAATGTTTTCTAAGCAACAGGCACATTTCTGCCTCAATGATACACAGTGAAACCTGGGGGGAAAACAAAAGGCAGATGATACATAGTAACAGATGCTCAATAATCAGTGCCTGATTTGTATTTTTCTGAAAAATACAACTTTAATAAAAGTGAAGGCACCTCTCAAATAGTGAGGCCTGAGTCCAGGGCAGGCATTTTAGTTACCCACCATTTACTCCTCAAGCAAATTACATTGGTTTCATGTCATGAACTTAGATCTTGGGATCTGAAATTTCAGCAATATGAACCAATGTCCAAGAAAATTATAACCACTATAATCTGTTCTGTTTTCAGACCTTAATTTTCTGGGTATATCTTGAGTGACTGTTAAAAGAAAAAATAGAAAACAAAAACCAAACACCAAAAAACCCAAGTACGAAAAAGAAATCTCATTCTCCTTTTCTCTCGTTCCAAAGGTTGTGGAAAACTAGAAGACATCAGCAGGGATTGAAGGAAAGAGATAAAAAACAGAGAGAACCCATGGGGAAGGTCAAAAGGAGGAAAAATAATTTCTCAGATAAATAGAATGTATGCATGGTCTCACGGAATTTTCCCCAAAGTATTTATAAAGGGAAAAAAGTAACCTGAGAGTGCAGAAACCTGTTAGATACCACCTTAACCACGTCATCCAGGTTAACATCATCAATAATGGGACATATCAGTGTCACCCCCCCACCCCCCCCAATATCATGGACTGAGAAGGAAGCAGCATCGCTTCCGTGGTGCGCTTGCCACAAATGCATAACCTCACTCTCATCATGAGAAATATCAGACAAATCCAAAAGGAGAGACATTCTACAAAACAACTGACCAGCACTCTTCAAAAGTGAAAGTCACAAAAGACAGGGAGAGATTGAGGAATTATCATATACTGAGATGACAACTAAATGCTATGTGTAATTTTGGAGGCGATCCCAGAGTGGAAAACAAGCACTTGTGGAAAAACTGGCAAAATGTGAAAAATCACTATGGCTTGGTTAATGGTATTGCACCACTGTTAGTTTCCTGGTTTGACAACTATACTATGATTATGTGAGATGTTAACATTTAGGGAAAATGAATTAAGGGTATAAGGGAACTCTCTGTACTATTTTGGCAACTTTTCTGTAAATTTAAAATTAGTTCAAAATTAGAAAGGACAATCAATTCTCAGAGTAAAGAGGTATTTTTTTCAATTATTTGAGGCTAAGCTTTCTTTCTCATATTAGAACTAATTATGATGAATTAAAAGATTTCAGAATCTCCGCTGAGAACCTTCCCCAAACCAGAAGCTACATCCACTCATTGACCTGTTATGATGTTAGAGCTTTAAAACGAATGAGTTTCTTACTTTCCATGGATAATTTTTAATGATGAAAATCAAGTCAACACTAAGTTCTTCCTTGACCTAAACAGCAGCAAAACTGTGGGAAAAGACAAAATATAAACATAGAGAAAGTCTTCAGAAGGAAATAAACAGTATTACCCCTTCTTCTTCATTGCCTTCTCTAGGATTTTCTCATGAGTCGACTTCTCTTTGTCATACTGTGCCACAATTTTGTCAACTTGCGTGCAGTGTAACTTCTGCATGGTACTGTGCTCCTGAACAAGAAGGATTTGCAGTTATGAACTGGACTCTTAGTATGGCTCACACCACATAGGGCTGGCATAACTTTCCAGCTTCCCTAGAGTCTTCATTTAGAAAGTCAAGGAGTAACCAAATCTGAGAACAGTGCAGATTCCAGATCTCCCATTCAACACCAGTTTTTTTGTCCAAGGGCATTCCCAACATGGGAGTCTCTAGCCTCAGTCTAGTGAACACGCCCAATTCAAATGCACCCCTGCTCAGCAGTGGGTAGTGCCAATCATCTCGAAGTCCTTTCTTCTACACATAACATCTCTGTAGTATTTCCACCCATTCATCTCTGTTCTGCTGTTTGAGGCATGTAATTAGCCTACTGCCCCTTCCACACATTAGTCCTCAAACATGCATATTCAGCCACCATATTTCTTCTCTTGTATATGCTAAATATAACTATTCATCATGTGACATGGTTTCTAAACATCTGCACATTTTGGAGCTCTTGAATGCCATCATTATATAACGAGAGTCATCACTGTGTTTGTCACCAGAAGCTGAATTTGAATCTACATCACTTAATATTTTCACTGGCTTACTTATCTAGATGCAGTTTATGAGGATGAAGTGTTCAGGACTATGGTCTTCTGTTTTACAGATATTTAAAATATTTTCCCATCTGCTTCACATAATCATTGAAATTGGGGCTGCAATGCTTTGGAAAGTAGGTATTTCAATATAAACATTATTTCTTCCTGGACAATGAAAAAGGCATTTGGCTACAGCCAATGACTTATATGAAATCAGATTTCTTTAGCTGCTCAGCCTCCCAAGCACAGAGGAAATCAGTACGATCAGAAAGTTCCAACTCTAAATGATACTTGATGTTATAGCCTAATCTTACTCTTGAGAATGAGAGAAATGGGATGCTATTCATGACTGGAATGGGTGTACCTGTTGTTCTGGTTATATAACCCCTCTCACAGTCATATTTCCTTTCACTTATTGAAAAAAATGAGTGACTTAATTTAAAAGCAAATTTATTTTCTTTCTAAGGTAGGCTTGACTTTATGCAAATCTAATTCATGAACTTCTTTTAAAGGTTTCATAACATATAAATGGGGAAGGAATTTTTAAGTCTTTACCAAGACTTCCTTAATTTCCCAGCTGTTAAGTGAATTAACACAGGATGTGACATACAATTCATTTATATACAAATTCTTTAGAAATGCATTCATGCACAAGGCCTCAGCATTCTTGTCTTTTAGAAGAAAGAGTGGAGAAGGGTGATGCTGGATAGGAAGATTCCCAACATAGGAACTAACAGTGGGGACAAAGGCTAGGTGGACTTGCTGTGATCTGGGCTTACAGTAACAATGTCTTGCTTAATTTGTTATTGGAATGCCCCATAAATCTAGCCATATTACCAACGTGTGTGCAGCTTTGTCCAATAAACACATTTCAGCCAGAGCTTCTGCAATGTGGCACTGGGTTAAGGACATGCATTCTTCAGTCCTGGGGCGAGTCACTTACCTTTCCAGAGTATGCTCATCTTTATAATTGGGATAGTGACACTTACTTCATAGGGTTGTTAGGATTAAAAGTAAATCTAATGTAAATCACATTTTAAATGTGTGTTACAGCTTATTCCAAACACAGTGACATACAAACCTATCTATACTATTCAATACCCATGATAACATACAGAGAGTGACTTGAGATACGGATATCAATCAGACTACTTAAATCAATAAATCTTTCCTCCACACTTGATCTACTGCCCCAGGAATAGAGGCACATATTGATGTATCCCTGAATGTATTTAACTACTCTTGTAATACCTTGATACCTACTAAAATGCCCTCCTCCTAGTCTTCTTTTTAAGAATTAGAAGTCATTATGGTTGACTAACACATGTGTTAATTTTTCCTGGGCAAAAAAACAAATAAATAAATAAGGGGCTTTCTGCAAGTCTCAAAATATATCAGAAGTGCCACAGTCCTATATTATCTTGTAAATATCATTGAAAGGAGGGTGAAGACTATTTCTTTAAATATTTTAGTGCAGAACAGGACAAGTGGAGACTTTGAGGCTTGGAAATAAATTGACACAGATCTTATCCTAAGAAAATATGTTGGTGAACCTTATTAATCCAATTAGATATGAGGAATGGGACTGTTTGTACCACAAAGTTGTTTATGATGGATTCAACTCTATGTAATATGCCCTACAAGGGCAGGGGAGGTCTTTTCTCTTTAACAGTACATGGCACAAAGCTTGGTACAAAGTGGATGCTCAGTAAGTATTTATTGCATGAGTAAAAAGTCAGCATGGGAAAAATAGCAAGAGGACTTAGACTGTGGTCCCAGCTCAGCCAATAATTAACCAACTGCCCTTGTATAATACATATAAATCTTTCCAGGCCTCAATGTCTTTATTAGAAAACTAAGTTAGGGCTGGACACAGTAGCCCATGCCTATAATCCCAGCACTTTGGGAGGCTGAGGCGGGTAGATCACCTGAGGTCAGGAGTTCAAGACTAGCCTGGCCAACGTGGCGAAAACCCATCTCTACTAAAAATACAAAAATTAGCTGGGCATGGTGGTACACACCTGTAATCCCAGCTACTCTGGAGGCTGAGGGACGAGAAACACTTGAACCCAGGAGGCAGAGGTTGCAGTGAGCCGAGATCATGCCATTGCATTTCAGCCTGGGTGACAGAGCAAGACTCCATCTCAAAAAAAAAAACATAAAAGAAAAGAAAAGAAAACTGAGTTAGGTACCTTTGCCTAACCTAATTCATGAGTTGCTTATGAGGTACAAGGTTACCCAACATATGCAGAAATAATTTGAAAAACTGAAAGCATATTGAATGAAAGTGATTACAATTAATGTCAGTAACAGGAAAGCTGGTCCTGAAAAATTGTCTCTGTTTCTCTTTTTACTCAAAACTCCATCCCTGTGTGGTAGGCAGTCATTGCTGAAGTGTTCCGGGATAACTTGATGCCCAGACACTACTTCTTTCAGAAAGAAATGGGGATCCTAATTACTGATTTCCATGTGACTCCGGTCAAGTCTCAGCTTCTTGTGCTATAAAATGAAGAAGGCATGAAATGATCTCTAAGTTCATCTTAGCTTAGAAAAAAAAAAAAAGTCCATTATTGATTTTATTCTTTTGGTCCTTAGTTAAATCATGAAAAACTATGGAAGAGACATACATTTCTCATTCATTCAAGCCAAGAGTACCAAAATCAAATGTGTTGACTTAAAGTCAATCTTAACTGGGACATTTTGGGGAAAAAACACGTACAGCATTTAGAAGAATTTGTGTATGTTTCTTATCCAAGTTAAGAGTAAATTCAGCTTCTTCTGGGAAAAACTGCCGCTGCAATTCATTCTTGTGACTGATGTGACTATGGGCGTGAATGATCGCACCACAGAGGGTGCTGAAAAATTGGAGTAAATCATGTTTGCTCAACATGTAACTCTGAGATTACCAATAGGTGGACTCTGCGGGCAACCGCTGTGTCTCTGCCCCTTTCCACTGCAAAACCAAGTTATAGGTCTGGTTCTAAGGTCTGACCATGAATTAAAATGGATGAGTTTAACAACAGTGTTGGTGCTGTCATCTAAATTGCTTGCAAAGCAAAGAGAAAATTTTCCATCAGTAGCTTTACTAAAAATGCCAGAGTTTAGTACGCTTCTCAGGCATTTCATTTGACTCATTTAATGTTGATGCTGCAAACTGGTGGCCTAAGGACTGTATCCAGCCTGCAGATGTAGTTTTTAGTTTTGGGATTTTTTTTTGTTTTTTTGTTTTTTTTTTTGCCTATGCGGTTTCAAAAAGAGGTTGAATTAGAGGCTGATAATAAAAGATCAGGAAATTCAGATAAGCTTTCTGATTTTTTGATTCTCCTCTAAGAGAACACGACTGGCCCATCTACTCTCCAGGCACCAATGGTGGTAGCTCAGTCTGACTTGGCCTGTGGATAGAGATAAGTGCTCCCAGCTTTTGTGGAGTCAACACCTGGCCAACTTCCCTCAGCTACTTCCTGCTTGGTCCCCATAGGCATTTGAATTGTAATTCCACGTCTAACATGTTATAGAGATATGTATCCAACTTTGGGTTTTACATTTTTGGCTCTAAGAAATTGACCTCATTGGACAATTGAAAAGCATGCCTGTCTCTTAATGAAAGTAACTGCAGCTCTGGATCCCAATGAGTCACGTGCTGGGGGAGGATTATTACTAATTAATTCTCCTTTTTCTGTGTCTCATATAATAGACACTTGAAAAACCATTGCCCTAGTTTCCATTTCGAATTGAAGTGGTTCTAGAAAGTAAGAGACAAGTCTAATTGCCAGTACACTCAGAGGGTCAAAGGCAGTTGACCATTGCCATTTTCCAAAAATAGGCATTTTAATGAGCATTGTTATATCCATTTGGGGTGCAAATGGTCATTACCCCCATCTTTTCTTCTCAATATCCTAACAGCAAATCACACAACTAATTGCAAATGGCAGAACCTCACATTCACACCACTGTTCCTTTTCTATCTGGTAGCTAACCTGCAAGTTTGGAAATAAGCTGGCCTTGGGACCATACATTTATTTCTTAAACTGCTGAGATTTAGTTCATAGATTCTCTGCTTCCCTTTAAGTCTAAAAATTAGAATTATTTATCTAGGCCAATCTTTTGGCTTCCCTGGGCCACACTGGAAAAAGAATTGTCTTGGGCCACACGTAAAACACTGACACTAATGATAGCCAATGAGCAAAAAAAAAAAAAAAAAAAAGGTCTATGCATACATATTACAATGTTTTAAGAAAGTTTACAAATTTGTGTTGGGCTGCATTCAAAGCCACCCTAAGCTGCATGTGGCCTGGGGGCTGCAGGTTGGACAAGCTTGATCTAGGCTAATATGTAAGAGCTGAGATCTCCCTACAGTCGCTAGATATAGACTAAATACTAGTCCCTGTTCTTAGCTACCAAGTGCTGTTTGGGCCAGGGGCACAGTAGTAGGGAGAGTGCAGCCCAGGCCATATTTCTTCTTCAGCAGGTCATTTTATGACACAAGGTTTTGGGGTGGTAAGCCTTAGCTCCATGTTGGGTGGCTGAAAACTGTTATAAAAGAGCTGAAGATGTCCTTTCACAGAAAGGATGGGGGAATTAATTCTCACTATTATGTGGCAAGAGGGTAAAACCTCTGTTTCTTTAGGGAGGCTTGATAAGCGTCTTTGCAGGCAATTAGTGGGGTTTCTATTAACGGGTCAAGAGAAAGTAAAAAGTGCTACATAATATTCCTAAAAAAACAGTCCTCAAAATTTAGCATGCAGAGGAGAGGAGTTTATTTAAATCGTATTTCCTATACTCTTTTCTTAGGGATGATAGCTAAGTGTCAGGTAGGCACTAGAATACATATTTTTTGTAAAGCCTCCAGCTCTTGGCCCAATGACCTTATGTTGAAAAACCAGTCCTGAAGGAACCCAAGACATCTGTGCCCTGATAGGTTCATGATTGCTCTTAAAAACCTGTTACTGAGACCATAAAGAAAAAGATGTGTGAAGAGAAGAAAAATTAGTGTGGGAAACATCAGAGGCAGCTGAGTGTAGTGGTTACCAGTCTGAGTTCTCAAGTCAGGCTGAATTTGGTTCAAATCCTGACTCTACCACTTAAAAACTAGGTGATTTAATGAAGTTGTGTTTTTTTAAGTATTAATAAGCTAATCTGTTGAATGGCTGGCAGACTATAAAAATGGCCACAGTTATTTCCCTTTCTGTATCCAATCCCACTTCTGATGTAACTTTGAGACCTGTCAAAAGGTAGAGTCCTCATAAGGCCAGACTTAGGACCTACTTTGGCCAAAAAATGAGGTGGAAGTGATGGTGTGTCAGTTCTGAGCTGGGGCCACAAGAAACCATGCGTGATCTGCTTGGTCTCTCGGGACCCCAGTCATGTGAACAAGCCTGGACTAGCCTGCTGGAAGACAGGAGACCACATAAAGCAGAGAGGAAGTGGTTTAGTAGAGGCTGTCCTAAATCAGCCAGTCCCCCATCTGCCAACCAAACTGGTAGTAACAGCAGGTTCATGAGTGAATCCAGCTGAGACCAGAAGAACCATCCAGCTAAACCCAGCTCCAACTGCTGATGCACAAAATTGTGAGCCAAATAAATGGTCATTGTTTTAAGTCATTACAGTTTAGGGTGGTTTGTTACCCTGCAAAAGCTAACCGATACAAAACTCATATACTCATATAATTATAGTACTCCTTTATATAACTGTTATGAGAATACCTAAGAATATGCGCTTAAGCAAGTATCAATATGTATAAGCTAGTATTGCCACTTTAAAAGTGTTGACTGACAGAAAAATCAGTGTTAGGATAAACACGTCATATGGAGATCAGGCATGAAGTATGTCCAATGGTAATAGATTCACCACATTGGGCCCCTCTCTTTAACCAGCTTTTCAGTTTTCAGTTTTAAAGACATGTTTTTCTTTTGTTTGCTTTTTTGTTTTGTTTTGTTTTGCTTTGTTTTGTTTTTGAGACAGTCTCGCTCTTGTCACCCAGGCTGGAGTGCAGTGGTGCAATCTTGGCTCACTACAACATCCGCCTCCCGGGTTCAAGTGATTCTCCTGCCTCAGCCTCCCAAGTAACTGGGATTACAGGCACCCGCCACCACGCCTGGCTAATTTTTGTATTTTTAGTAGAGACAGGGTTTTGCCATGTTGGCCAGGCTGGTCTCGAACTCCTGACCTTGGCTGAGATCTGCTTGCCTTGGCCTCCCAAAGTGCTGGGATTACAGGCATGAGCCACCATGTCTGGCCTAAAGACATGTTAACAGAGCTGGCATCAGTATATATTAGGCAAGTAAATATTCATTATATTCTTCATCTTAGAAGTTAGCTTGCGCAGGGCCTGATGGCTCCAGGGAGTAAATAGACAACTCCGATGTAGGTTAAGTTCTAAAAACTGAGGAGCATCCTTTCTTAGTCACAGTCCTGATAATCAGCAATGTATCAACTCTATCCAAAGTTGATAGTGATTTTCCATAATGTCCCAGGTGATATCACTGCATTTGACCCAGTGAGGGAACTTGTCCACTTAGTGAAGCATCCCATATCCTACACAGGAGAATGGTGCAAGAGTTTGGATTCTGGACTCTTGATTTTGGTTCAAATATCGGCTCTGCTGCTTCCTAACTCTGGGACATCAGATAACTTCACTAATTCCTAATTCCCTCACATGTAAATAGAGACTCACATAGAATTTATCTTATAGGGTAGAGAGTGTTAAATGAGACAATGCATGTAAAGTGCTGAGTACAGCATCTGAAAATTACTGAGCATGCAGGAATTCTAGTTGCTATTATTACCACCCATCACAGCATATTTTCTGGCCATGCCTCAAGAAAATATTAAATGAAGCCAAAATCTCTATGTTTCCAACTAGCCCAAAGGCCACTGAGGTGTCTGCTCAATAAAAGAGATCTAATTTAAATGCAAGAAAAATCTGTTAGATAGTGCTGCAGCATACGGGCACCCACTCTATTCCTAATAATTGAAGTCATTTAAGGTGCTTTCTTTCTTATTTCTCATTCTTACTCTTTTTCTGTTGACTTTCCATAGTTCAGCCTGTTGTCAATAACCAACAACACTGAAGAAGTCCCTACTTTAAATTGTTCTGTCTCCAATAACCCCATTGAGCAATGTAAGGAATTTCACTGAATGGAATTATTTATAAAACTTAGAAACAAACAGTCTTTGAAGCGAAGTGACTGTATCAGCAAATCC
This sequence comes from Theropithecus gelada, assembly GCF_003255815.1. Taxonomy (NCBI): domain Eukaryota; kingdom Metazoa; phylum Chordata; class Mammalia; order Primates; family Cercopithecidae; genus Theropithecus; species Theropithecus gelada. The sequence continues at coordinate 80,789,476 of NC_037678.1, read as the reverse complement.
ATTGAGCCAGCAGTTCAATAATACAGGGAACATTACTAGGATAAGAGTAGGCCCAACTTCTCAAAGGAGCACAAACTCTTAAAGAAATAACAGGTTTCCAGACAATGTTCTCGGCATCTCAATATGTGGAATGATTAAAAGGTATATTACTTAAGCCAAGTTCTGATAGACATGCCTTGGTTTGAGGCTTGGATCAGAGAATAAAGAAGTAGGACTGCAAGATTAGTTTAAAAGAACTCAGACGTTGTTTCAAATTAATAAATTATAAATTTTCTCTTGCTCTCATTGCCCTGAATAGAAGAGGACAGACATTATCCTACCAGCAGCAGCTGGTTACTATACGTCTTTAGGAAGGAAAGAGGTACTACCTTTTCCTTCTTTACCTGTGAGGGAGTCTGGAAGTGATGATGTTTGAGTGGCGTGAAGTTTTTCAACCCACAGGATAATTCCTGGAGCCACCTCCTGCTGTTGTCTTATAATTTGCAACTGGCTCTTATAATTTTTCATAATCATTGTCAAAAAAGACCACTTCTTATGGGTAAAAAGCAAGAATAAATCTATTTCAGAAGTAGGCTGGCAACTGGGCAAGGTTTACATAAAGGAGAAAAAGTGACAAGTGTTCTCTCTCTAGGTGCTATGAGTGGGAGGTTGAGAGATTGCTAGCATCTCCTTCCATGCACCACTGTGTATGGCAAACTATGTGACAGTGATCTGGCAATTTAGGTAACTGGTGGCTAGAATTGTGAGCTGCTCTTCAATATTTTATATAGTCATGTTATTTGTGAACTAATTTTTTTTTTTTTTTTTAGATGGAGTCTCACTCTGTCACCTACGCTAGAGTGCAATGGCGCGATCTCAGCTCACTGCAACGTCTGCCTTCCGGGTTAAAGCAATTATCCTGCCTCAGCCTCCTGAGTAGCTGGGATTACAGGGGCATGCCACCACGCCCAGCTAATTTTTGTATTTTTAGTAGAGACAGGATTTTACCATGTTGGTCAGGTTGCTCTCGAACTCCTGACTTCGTGATCCACTCACATTGGCCTCCCAAAGTGCTGGGATTACAGGCATGAGCCACTGTGCCTGGCCTAGTGAAACAATTTTTAAATGGATGAAGCTTTGCTATGCATTTGAAAGAATTGTTAGAAATGCAGACTACAAACCAGTGACAAGCACTCCCAAACAGATTCTATTTTTTAATTTCATTGTTGACCAGTTAGAATGAGTTATTGCTGTTAAATGGTCTGGTATCAGCTTCAAAGTAGTGTTTTTGGCTACAAATGATTCATCCATACATAACACAAAATAGCAGCTTTGAAACACTGTACCTTTGCATGTTTCTTCTTTAAAGAATTTAGCTCTTTCTGCTGTTTCTTTATATGCTTCAAGTAAGCCTTTGGGAGAAAAATAGAATCAAAAATAGTTTTTTTTTTTTTTTTTTTTGTAATCACAATGATTACACTTGGTGAGAAACAAAAATATATCGGTGTCACCAATATGTGTAATACAAGAGTGCTTGCAGAATAGTCAAGCAATTTTACCTTCATCTGCTTTAAATCTTCTATCCTTACTTGAGGGATAAGTTCAATACCTAAACAACAACAAAAAAATTAAGTCACTATGTATACTAAAAACTAGAGAGAATAACTGATAATATAGAATTGACATATTGAAATCTCATCGGAAGACTGAAGCAGCTTTACACGTGATGAATATAAACATCTTTAAGTTCCTATTACAAAGCAATTAACTGGACAATTGAAATGTTGCATGTCTTAACTTAGGTCAGGTTTCCTACAAGCAGAGCCTAAGAAGGGGATTCATGTGCATGTGACCGATTGAGGGCAGACTCTCAGGAGAAACCCCTAAGGGAATGAAGGAAGTGGAGGGCGGGGCAGAGGAAGAAGGTAGGGTGTGTTTCTAGTTGAAATACAGCCTCAGTCTGATCCTACAGGGAGCTCTTCAGTACAAATGGCACCCAAGAGTCGTTCCACCTTGGCGAAAAGAGGCTGGGCTTTTGTAACCCTGGATCAATCAGCTGAGAGCTATAGAGGTTTCACAAAACCTTTCAGGCAAGGGAACTCTCATGGTCTCAGGGCAATTCTCTGGAGAAGGGCAGTGAAATGTCCAATCAGCCAAAATTCACAGGAGCTGGGAGATGGGATAGTGAACCCATAAAGGGAAGCTGATCAGGCACCAAAGCATCTATTATCCTTACTCTTACCTTTGTATTTCAAGGCATATCATACCAGTCAACTAATTCCCAACTCTATTCTCAATTCAGTCATCATGACAGAATAAAACATTTTTTTCTGGCTTCTCCCTTTTACCAAATTCAATCTTAGCATTTAAGCAATGTGCTATTGAGCATAGCAATGCCTTAAACATACAGGAACTAATAAAATCAAGCCAGTGTATAACAGGAGGCTATCAGGAGGAGCTAGGGTAATACACTAAGTCATCCTACCATCTGAGTGATGCTAACCCAGGTGTTGTCATAGCAACAACATTTGTAGCCAGATCCTCAAACAGTTTGTTTGACTGCAGATTTTCATCTTAGGCAAACAAAATGAATGTGCACTCTGTGCTATAATTGATTTCCATTAGAATCCCAAAGGCTAGGTATGATATATTTAAGAGAGATAGGCATCAAGTCCCAGGCTCTTGTTTTTCCCTTTTATTCATTTTAAGATGTGCACATCCAATGACAGGGTGGTCAGGCCGCAGAAGGAAAGTTTTGGCTGAGGGAAATCAGCCTTGTGATCTGTAACATTTTATGATCAGGGTGTGAAGGGTCCGTGGGGGCTCTCTACTGATCTCCTAAGTTGGCCTTCACAAGCTATCTCCCCAGTGACTGAGGCAGGGTAAGGCAAGAGAGTGATTCCTGGCACACAAAGAGCTCCCTGTCTTTAGGCCTCAGCTCGCTCGTCTATAAAAATGAACATACAGGATTTGGGGAGTATGCAAGGTTCTCCAGAGATCTAGCAAATTCTACGAGTTTGACCCAGTCTGATAAAACTTACTCTCTCTCTCTCTCAATTTTTATTTTATTTTTTGTTCTTGGTTCAGCTAAGTCTTGATTAAAAGAAACCTACAAAAACATAAACTTCCCTCAATTACCTGGTTTTGTGTTTTGGGGGAAAGACACAATTTGTAAAAATTTTGGTTCCCATAAGTGATTTAGTTAGAAAAAATACCCACATTCTACAGAAGAGGACAGTTCCATCTGCTTGCGGAGAACAGGCTTCCCCATAGAGCTTTGCATGATAATGGGAATGTTCCACGCATGGGTCTGTCCAACTGACAGCCTCTAGCCCCCTGTGGCTCTTGAGCACCTGAAATGTGGCTAGTGTGAATGAGGAACTCAAGGTTTAACTTTTAAGTTAATTGTTAAAGAAATTCAAATAGCCCCATGTGGTTAGTGGTAGCCCCATGTGGTTAGTGGCTACTATATAGGACCCTGCAGGTCTACAGGCTTCCCTGGTATGAAAGTAGGTTAGGCAGCACATTTGGGGCCCCAAAGGTTTTGGCTAATTGAAGTTTCACTACATAAAATTTTTGTTCATATCAGCATAGTTCCTTAACAATAACTTGTTTTCTCTTAATCGCTAATCTGGAAATTAGGAGCTGAGTTTTCTTAATCCTTTGTTCTTAAAATCAGAAAGAAAAATAAAGTTGTGCTGGTGCAGTCATTGCCGTTTGGCTGAATGTCTAAGAAAAACCGTTTGGAATTTCACACCTCCCCACCTTCATAGATGTCTGTAGCAAACGCTGTCTGCTCCAGCCACACACCATGCCCTCTCTACATCAGCTCTTCTAGTTCACTTCCAATTGCCAGCGTCCGAATGTCGAGAAATTTATCCCTTCCACGGGAACCCTCAAGAAAAGGCTGACAGGAGTCAGGGTATACATTCCCCAGCTCCCTCTTCCCTCTAAGAGGAGACATCTGAGAAGTATGTGCAATACTAGCCCCCACAGTTTCTCCAGGACATTAAGTTCCAGGTGCCTCCTGGCAACTGGCTTTAAAACATTCTAATTACTGACTGCCTTCCCTCCCTGGTGTCACTTCTTCACACCTCTATCCGTGTCCACTGCATCCTAGAATAAACTACTTGCACTGGAAGCCTTCTCTCAGGGTCTGCTTTGGGGTGACTCAAATTAAGACAGTTTTCTGGAAAGAAATGGAAGTTTGCTTTCTCAAATGACATCTCTTCCCCCAAAGGCTCCTGGAGTAGAGTTTACTCCCCACTCCACCCCAATCCATGGAGAGGCGTGGGAAAAACACCTACAAACTTCTCTCTTGTACTTCCATGCCATTCTCCTAAAAGCTATCATACAAAAGAACAGACCTCTCACTTACACCAGGCTCTGCTGAGCCTAGCTACCTCCACGTGTGTCCTTCTAGGTCACACACTGCCCTGCCCCATGAACTTCAGTATCTGACTTGTGGTTTTCCTATGCAGGCACTCCCAGACATCCAACACAGTGATTCAATATGCATGAGAAGAATATGCTGGGTGACTTTCCTTTCTATTTCCATGATGCCTTCCATTCTAGAAATCTTCATCTCCACTTTACGTCACCTCCCACTGACAGTTGTAAATGGGATGTTAACACTGCTTGAAACTGCCCCTCCTCCAAGACACGTACTTAGAGGTACCTCTTTCTGACTGCAAACTCTATCCTGCCAACTTCACTCACTCCCTTACACCTACCAAGCAAGCTTTTTACTTTCATCTTGTTTCTGGTTCCCTTTAACCTTTTCCTTTCCTAGCAAAGTCTCTCTCCTCTAGTATCTACCCCCCAGAACATTAACCTATAAATTATGATCAGGGTGGCAGACTGAGTGCAAAAATGGCCAAAAAATTCTACCCCTCCCTGTTTCCACACCTACTTACATGTGACTTTGGAACTCCTCCCATCAAGATGTGGAATCTGTTTCCCCAACTCTTGAATCTGGGCTGGGCCATGTGACTTGCTTGGGATGATGGAATGTAGTGGAAAGGATGTCATGCCAGTTCTAAGTCTAGGACTCATCAAGGAACCTGACATACAGATGGTCCCCAACTTACAGTGGTTCAACTTTGCAATGATGCAAAAGTGATATGCATTCAGTAGAAAGCATATGTTGAATTGTGAATTTTGATCTTTTCCTAAGCTAGAGATATGCACTGGGGCTGCAGCAAGCCTCAGCTCTCAGTCAGCTGTATACTCTACAGTGTACTGCACTTAATAAGTTACATGAAATATTTAACACTTTATTATAAAATAGGCTTTGTGTTAGATGATTTTGCCCAACTGTAGACTAATGTAGGTGTTCTGAGCACATTTTAAATAGGCTAGACTAAGCTAAGTTATGATGTTCAGTAGCTTAGGTATTAAACACATTTTTGACTTAACGATATGTTCAGCTTATGAGGATGTAACTCTGTCATAAGTCAAGGAGCATCTGTACTTTCACCTCCATTTTAGAACATTACAACTGCCATGTGAACAAGCCCAGGCTAAGCTGATGAAAGATGAGAGTTCACAAGGAAGACAGCCCACTTGTCCCAGCCAATAACACCTTAGCTGAACCCCAAACATTTGAATAAGCATAGCTAAGATTAGCTGAGTCACTGATACTAATCCACCCATTACCAGAAAAGCCACCCAGACAACCTCATGGGCTATAATACATGCTTACTTTATTTAAATTTCTGACTTTTGCAGTTGCTTGTTACACAGCAATAGCCCACTGTTACAATGTCATAACTTAATGCTCTTCAATCTTTTGGTCCCAGACCATACACATTATGATAATTTCAGGCTTGCAATTCCCTAAGCTGTACTTTGTTCATAGTTGTTGCTGAGTTTCTGGGCACTGCTGAAGAAGTAATGAGATCAAGCTACATCAACTTAATACACACCACCAACCCTCACCAGGGTCCTGTGTGCTATGTGGCAGACCTCCTCCTTATTTCTTGTGGATCGTTCTATTCCGGACAGTGGCAACTCCAAAGCTTTTCTATATTGTTGTTTTTCAGTTCTACCTCTACCTTTCTCAGCAGAGAGTAGCCACCTAACCAACTTCTTAGATCAGATAGAATCTATCTATGTTTTACTACAAAAATAACCACTATTTATTTCCCCTCTAATCAAGAGGTAGAGTCTACTTCTTTACCCCTTGAATATTGGTTCACTTTGTGACCTGCTATGGCCAATGATATACCAGCAGAGGCTGGAAAAGGGCTGCTCTTTAAACTCAGGGAGTACCATACGAATAAGCTTGCTCAGGCTTCAGGATGATGTGAAACAACTTGCCAAATGACAGAGGTGTGCATAAGGTCATCCCACATCTACCTTCCAGTCAACCTATCAGCTGATCACAGGTGCATAACAAGACACAGAGATTAGCCAAGCCAGTTTAGATCAACCAACCCAGTGAAACATGATCTCAATAAATGGTGGTTGTCTTAAGCTACTAAAATTTGAGGTCATTTGTTATGCAGCGTAAGCTGACTGATACACCATCTGTCAGAATTCTTCCTGTCTATCCTGAAGCTTCTATTCACTCATCATTCTTCTTGGTTCAGACAGAACATATCTCTTCCTTCCTTATCCAGCTGAATTTCACGCTTTTTGTTGATGCAGATCTTCCTTATGGTCTTGTTTTACCATGTACTCTCTTTTGCATTTTCCTTGTTTTCCCTTATTAGTTCCTACCAACATGCTACTGTCCTCCAGAACAACTATCTTATGTCTTAAATTATGTCTCATATTTTTCTAACCGTGTTTATACTGTCATCATCCAATCATTGCTGGTTCAACAATAATTTTGTAGTCTTCACTTCTCTGGACTTATCTACAGCATCTTTTCAAAACTAATTCTTCTTAGAACATAGACCTCTCTTTTTTCTTTTTTCCCATTCATTCTGCCTTCTAAGTACACTTATTCTGTTTCTCTATCCCTCCTTCTTCTTCTCTACCTGGCATAGATTTGTTAATTGCATATTTCTGCCCAAATGTATCAGCAACAGCTTGACTTCAGTGATATACAGGACCAAAATCATCGTCTTTACCAAAAGCAGCTCCTCCTCCTAACTCCTCTACTTCTCTCAATGGTACCATCTATCTCTGGGATTTGTCCGTGAAGTCTGAGTTACCACAAAGCCCCTTTCTCCCTAAGGCCCATATCCAAGCTGCCAACTTATTTCTATTCTTCCTTCCTTTTGACAATTTCCAACTTAATCCAGACTTCCTTGTCCCTATCATTCATTAAACAGCCCTTTACTTCCCAAGAAAATAGATTACTATATCTTAACTAGGCATGGTTCCAGGGACACACTGATAATGAGGTGTGGTCTCACCTGCAATAACCTCATTCTCTGGTTGTTAATACTCTATCAACACAATGTGATAGGTGTGTTATAACAGAAGCAGGAGTGTCATAATTCTTACCTGGCCCTTAGCATGCCCACTTTCAATGAATTCTTCTGCCAAGACTATAATTTTCTTAAAACATTCCTTTGACTCATTTCCCAAGACCTTCTCAGGGTGACCCCAGAATTCTTTCCAGAACAGGAAAGATGAACTCCTTGCCACTCCCTATCAGCATTCTCCCTGCCCCCTTTCCCTCCAATATGGAATGGGCACCACCCAATCAAGGGATGTCTGACCAATTAGAATGGAAACCAATTAAAATAACCAGCACAGTTGTTTCCCTACACACTGGCTGATGACAACTCTTAACGATCTTTCTTTTCATCCACAGGTAAACACATGGAATTGGCCTTCAAATGCTCATTTGATAATTTTACAAACAAATAATCATGGATGCTAAACATCTACTTATGGGGGGAAATTATCAGTATGAGAATTTAGAAATGTCCAATAGTGATAACTCTGTTGGTTCATGAGCCCACTGCCTGTGCAGATAAGTACCTATGGGAGGGTCTGGAAGAGAGTGGGGATGAATTAGTTAACATCACTGTGTAAAAGGTTCTTTCCCACAAAGAACTTTGAATTTATATATTTCCTAAAGCTATAGATATTGTACCCTGTGTAATTAAGGTGGGTGCAGAAGAAAAGGAGCCCAATGGCTCTCTCTCACCTTTCTTGGCTTCCACACCAGAGGCCAGGGCAGCTGTGGTGGTTGGTCTGAGCTCAGAGCTACTCTGAGGGGTCACGTTTGCTTTGGTGGTATTGGCCTTTCCTTTCTTGTCATTTTTGGAAGTGTCACTGGGCACATCGGCTATGTCACTCTAGAACAGAAACATTTACATTGACCCAAACGAATGTCACTCAAGGTCAAATATCTTGTACATTCTTTATTTTACTGTAAACTTCTACTATACCCTTCCTAGACTTCTACTCTCTTAAAGGCAAAGGATCCAGCCAAGGAAAGAAGATCCAACTTATTAACAAGCAGAGAATACTTTCTCTTTTTCTAGCTATTGGAGAGATGCTACATCCATTCCAAACTGAGGATTTTGGTAAAGATAACATTTAAAAACAAAGAAACAACCCACATGTGCACTGGAATGGGAGAAGTTTGGGATGCAAGGCTGGCAAACAGTGAAAAATCAGTAATAAATGCCATTTTGACTGGGCATGGTAGCTCACGCCAGTAATTTCAATGCTTTGGCAGGTCAAGGTGGGAGGACTGCTTGAGGCCAAGACTTTGACACCAACCTAGGCTACAGAGTGAGACCCTGTTTTGACAAAAAAAGTAAAAAAATTTAGCCAGGCACAGTGGCACGCATCTGTAGTCCCAACTACTCAGGAGGCTGAGGTAGAGGGATGGCTTGAACCCAGGAGTTTAAGTTCATAGTGAGCTATGATCACACTACTGCACTCTAACCTGGGCAACACAGCGAGATCCTATCTGTTAAAAAATAAATAACTAAAAATAGAAAGCAATTATCATTAATTCACTAAACTGGGATAACTGGTATTTTAGTGTATCACAGAAACGTCCTGTACAGTACAGTTTGAATATTCCTTATCTAAAATGCTTGAGATCAGAAATGTTTTGGATATCAGATTTTGGAACATTTGCATATACATAATGAGGTATCTTGGGGAAGGGACCCAAGTCTAAACAGAAAATTCATTAATGTTTTATATACATCTTATACACAGCCTGAAGGTAATTTTATACAATATTTTTAGTAATTTTGTTCATGAAAGAAAGTTTATGCACAGTGAACCTTCAAAAAACAAAGGTATGACTATCTCATGACAGCACTCAAAAAGTTTTGAATTTTAGAACATTTCAGATGTTGGATTTTCTGATTAGAAATGCTCCACCTACATTTTAAACTTTCCTAAAAGCATAACAAAATGTTTTTAATTTACTTTCTCATGGGGAAGGGGTCCCCAGATGTGAGTTAAGCCACTGATGATGAAGTGGATTTTTCTGATGGTAGTCACATTTTATTAAACATGCCACACTTTTGTAGAAAGTCAACTATTGTTGAATTGATGAGCTCAGTTTTAAAATTGCTAATTCATTACTCCTTAAATTTGCTAATTCATTACTTTATCTTGCTTTTGTAAACACTGTTTGATAATGAAACTCCCACAACTTGGCCATCTTTAATCAACCATTTCTACTTACAGTTTCAATGCCCATAGCTCTCATTTGGTCTGCTCTCTTTTCTGTAATTGAGAGAAATTTCTTTGGATCTGATAAAGCATCCACAATATCTAGGGAAAAAGAAAAAAACCCAATGAGCTGTTAATTCTCTGTTTTACTGAAAATATTCAAGAAAACTCTGTTTAATAAACTACAATCCTGGATACCTGTTGTGCTTTCTGTTAACAATCTTTTCCTAGGACATAAGACACACTGAGGAAGGCACAGCTAGTTGGAGAAAACAAGAAAGGAGTAAAAGCAAGGGCCAAAGACCAGATGATGTTTTTATTGTCTCTTTTTTCCCTTTAGTTTTTCCCTATATGAAAGAGGCAGAGTGTCAGGACAAACCGAGTGAAGTATGTGGGTTCTTGACTGTTTTTTCACTTGTGTGTGATTTTCAGCAAGTTGATTAATGTCCCCAGCCTCAGTTTCTTTATCTGGAAATTAGGGTGGATACCACCTGCCCTGCAGAATAATCATGATAATTCAATGAGATGATGAACATAAAAAGTACCTGAGGCAGGTAGGTCTTATTTTTTGATACAGAAGGATAATACATATTCAATGTCAATTTTGGTTCCATGGTAGACAAAATGAAATCTTTCTCTAGTGTTTTCTCATGTATAACCTGAACTTAAAAGACAGTAGAATTTCATATTTTATATTAATGTCATTTGAAGATTTCAAAGTACTTTCAGAGTTGCATATAATTGTGTACAATTTACTCTTACTATAGAAGGCAAAATTATTCTTGTTAACTTGAAACCCTCCATAATTTATACATTTTAAATACTGTGTAAGTTTATAAAATTTTCCCTAACAGAATCACCTTCCTAATTACAATCTTAGGATAACTCTTAAGATAACATTCTCAGTACTTAGGGCACATAATTCTCTCGGTTTCAATTTTTTTTCTTTTCCTTTTTATAACAGAAAGTAACATTTGCACATGGTTGGCCAGAGGCAGTGGCTCACGCCTGTAATCCCAGTACTTTGGGAGGGTGAGACGGTTGGATCACCTGAGGTCAGGAGTTCAAGACCAGCCTGGGCAACATGGTGAAACCCTGTCTCTACTAAAAATACAAAAATTAGCCGGGCTTGGTGGTACATGCCTGTAATCTCAGCTACTTGGGAAGCTGAGGCAGGAGAATCACTTGAACCCAGGAGGCGGAGGTTGCAGTGAGCAGAGATCGTACCATTGCACTCCAGGCTGGGTGACAGAGTGAGACTCCATCTCAGAAAAATAAATAAATAAATAAATAAAATAAAATAACATTGGCACGTGGTAAACATTCAAGTACATAAAATGAAAAGTGAAAACTTTCTTTCCTGCTAATCCTGTGCCCAGAAGGTAACTATTATTATCCATTTCTTGTATCCATTCAGACATTTTTTAAAACTCCAAATGGGTTCATAGTTTTCTGCACCATTTTTTAATGTCAGATATCTTGGGAAACAATCTCATATTGGCAATATAGCTCTAATACATTATTTATAAGGGCTGCTTAAACTTTCCATTCTCTGAACGGTGATAATTTCTTATAATTAATTATAATATTAAGATAATTTCTTATAACAATTTCCAGTTGCCTATTGGTAGACAGCTTGTCCTTTCAGTTCTTTGCTATTAAAGTATCATTGTAGTGAATGTCTTTGAACATTCATTGTAGGGAATACCTTTGAACATTTCATAGCATACCTCCACATATATTTATAGAATAGATTCTTAGAAGTTAGAATGATGGGTAAAGGTATTTGTCCTATGGTAGTTATTGCCAAATTGCACTCCACCAAAATTGCATCACTTGATTCTCCCAGCAGTGGCATGTGAAAAGGTCTGTTTTTATCACCCATGATCCCAAAGAACTCTTTGCCTCTCAACAACAGCCGTGGAAAAATTAGCTCTTAAATCTTGCTCAGGAAAAAAAAAAAATCACAGACAACAATTTTTGGCAAGTTACTATTCTAGGAATTTATTTATCTATTTTAAACTCTTTGTTATAAAACATTTCAAGTATACACAAAAGTGGAGAGAAAAGTACAATAACCACTCATATATTTATGATGACAACCCAACAATTATAAACATTTGTTTGCCACATTTCCTTTATATTCCTTTCATTTTTTTCTTTCTTCTCTGTTGAAATATATTAAGGTGAATTACATATATCAGAACATTTAATTCCTAATAACTTGTCTCTGCAGCTCTAAATTTAATTTGGAGCCAACCATCCCAATGCTGTATCCAACAAAATTGGCATAATTCTTTACTATGATATAATACACAGTCCATCTTAATATTTCCCCTATTTATAGTTACATTGTTTGAATCAAGGTACCAAATTTCATACTATGTCTCTGATAATTATGGCTCTTAAGTCAATTTTAATCTACAGCAATCCCTCTTGACATCTTTCGTTGTCAAGAAGAGGGTACTTCTATGAGGTGCTGTGACTTTATATGCATCGCATTGAGGGATATAAAGGCTGGTTGTCCCACTTGTGGTGATGCTAAGATCCTTAAGTAGGTTCAGGAGGTGGCAGCTCGATCTCTGCATCATACTGCTGCTATCTCTCTCCACAACCATTCGGTGAATCTCATGGCAACACTTTGGCTCCCAACATTACTTTTAGTGGTGCTGATGGTGCTGATATCTCTCTTCAGTCAGTGGTGTCTGGAGGAGACACAGGGTTTACCTTCATTGCTTAGAGAGGAAATGCAATGTTCGGAAGACTCCTCTGATGCCAATTCATGTCCTTTCTGCTCAGCATCCCTCTGCCCTGTGGTCACTGGTCACCCATGAGGTGATGCTGTGTTAGGAGAACCACATGGCTTTCTCACCGTCATCAGGATGCCACGAAGCGGGCATGACTAAGGTCCTTCAGCACAAGAGGACACAATTTGACCAACCTAGACTTTTAGCACAACTCTTTGTGCCTGACTCTCAAATGCCTCTTCCTGCCACTTGTCCACACCATTATGAGGCAGAGTGAGGTTTAACTTGTATCCATTAAACTTTTCTGCCCTTCTTTGCAGGAGATATACTTCGTCTATGCTTCTCTGTACACTCCCACGTCGGATATGTTTTGTCAAGTATCCAATCCCAATGGCCCATTTCAGTGATAACACACAGGACTGGGTGGGTAGGAAACACCCGCTAATTTTTAATGGCATGTAATCAGTCTGGGGGCCTGAAAAGAGTATATGGCATTTTTGAGGAATAACTGGTAGTCTTTTACATAGGAATAACAGATAATACTTTAATTACTTAAAACAAGTTACAGAATCAATAAAGACAGACATTAAAGAATGAAATGATCCTTCTATCCTAACCAAGCAGTTTTATATACTTTTGTGTAATTTTTGCACATGAATACATTTTTTCCACGGTTTATTTAGAGTTATATAACCTGCTTTTTCATTGATGCATATATTATATCTGCATAGTTCTGAAAACTATTTTTAGTAAATGGGTAATGTCACATTGATTTTCTATATCAAACTATTCCCCACTGGTAGACACTCAGATGGGCTTTCAATTTTTCTATAAAAAGATGGATTTAGGAATATCTTAGTATAAAAAATGATTTCTTTGTCATTTTATCAGAAAGTTCATGGTTCAGTTAAATAATATAGCAGTTTACATAACTTATATGCCTGATAGGCATTCTTAACAAAATTTAGTCTTAATAAGCTTTAAAATAGTTATTGAAGAATGGTGAATGGAAGGAGTACTAAGAACATAAAGCAGAGACTGGGCACGGTGGTTCACGCCTGTAATCCCAGTACTTTGGGAGGCCGAGGTGGGTGGATCATTTGGGGTCAGGAGTTTGAGACCAGCCTGGTTAACATGGTGAAATCCCATCTTTACTAAAAACACACACACACACACAAATTAGCTGCGTGTGGTGGTGCACACCTGTAATCCCAGCTACTCGGGAGGATGAGGCAGTAGAATTGCTTGAACCTGGGAAGTGGAGGTTGCAGTAAGCCGAGATCATGCCACTGTACTGCAGACTGGGTCACAGAGCAAGACTCTGTCTCAAAAATAATACAAAATAAAAATTAAAAGCAGAATTAAGAGGGTGGAGTAGATTGAATAGTGTCCACCAAAACTTCCATCTACCTAGAACTTCAGAACATGATTGTTATGTATAAATAGGGTCTTTGCTTAGGTTTTAGAAGAGGACTGAAATGAGATCATACTAGATGAGGGTGGGCCCTAAATCCAATCACTAGTATTGCTATAAGAAGGGAGAGAACATGGAGTCACAGGGAAGAAGGCCATGTGACAACAGAGGCAGAGACTGGAGTGGTGCAGCTTCAAGCCAAGGAATGCCAAGGACTGTCTGGAGCCAGAAAGAGGCTAGGAAGGATTCTTCCCAAGAGCCTTCAGAGGGGACATAGTCCTGCCCACCCCTTAGTCTCACGCTTCTAGCCTCCATAAATCTCTGTTGTTTTAAACCACCCAGTTTGTGGTTGTTACAGTAGTGCTAGGAAACTAGTGCAGAGGGAGAACAAGACAACCGTACATTTGATTGCCACAGTAATTGAGGGGGAAAAAATTCACTACTTAAATTCTTGGGGATGCATCTTCCATACAAAGTCATGTGCTTAAGTGTACAAGGCAGGCTTTATTATTAAGACCATGGAGGGTCCAGCAGCCCCTGGAGACCTCCTACTAGAATCCCAGTGGTTTTCCTCCTGTTTATGCCACAATGTCTTGGTCTCAGCTTCTAGGGCTGATTCTACACAATCCTGACCTAGCTGAATCCACATACTGTCTTGTTTGTCACAGCCAAGCTGTCTGAGATGCTCTCATCAGCCATCTGCTATAGGATTATGTAGATGTCACCTAAATGATACAACAAAATCAGAGCCTGCTGAAGATTTATCCATTAGCTGGATAAATATCATTGCTTAATTCTATCTTGAATTACCAATATTAACAGATCTAGACAGTATTAGGGACATATGATGCTAGATCCTAACATCCTGCCTTATTTGGGTCTTATTTTCTGAAACGTCTTATTTGAGAAGTTTTATTTACAGTTAGATGCTGTCTTTCTTTACCTTTAAGAAATTACAATATACAATAATAATGCAATATAATGTTCTTGAACAAAATGCAACAAAAATATGAAAAGTGCAAAGTAAGGTTTGTTCAAATTAAATCAGATAAGACAAAAAATAGATTACAAAAGGACTAAACGCCTTGAGCAAGGCTAAAGTTAGCAGGCTATTTGAAATGGATACTTCATTCCTAGTAATTTTAAATAACAAAGTAGATACTTCTAGGACAAGCATGTCCAATCCATGGCTCACAGGCCACATGTGGTCTAGGATGGCTTTGAATGTGGCCCAACACTAATTTGTGAACTTTCCTAAAATATTATGAGAATTATGCACAAACTTTTTTTTATTTTTAATTTTTTAATTTAATTTTTTTTTATTTTTATTTTTTTTATTTTTTTTTTTAGCTCATCAGCTATCGTTAATGTTAGTATGTTTTATGTGTGGCTCAAGACAATTCTTATTCTTCCAACGTGGCCCAACGAAGCCAAAAGATTGGACCCCCTTTCTAGGATGTTTAATTTGGTCATGTGGTGGCAGGTGTTCATTCTGTAGCTGGAGTTATAGATCAATGCAGAAGAATGGCATTTGAATACCGGGGACAGTTCTGACAAAAATTTTCTGCCAAAGTGCAAAGGGCTCAGCATTAGGGAGCCAAGGCCCGTCTTGGCATCTTTAAGATAATTTTTCATTGTAATTCAGTTTCTCCACTGGCCAGGGACATACACATGTGAGACATACGGATAGGTAGATACGAAGAGTGCTGCATATCAAAAAAGGAAATTGATTTTTAATAGCCACATTTAAAATAATCTGTAATCAGAGAATGAAAAGCTGTACCTCAAATATCTCATACTTACCTACTTGTGTAACTGTACTTGAAAAATGGTATTTATTGTTTCCTTGCCTCAGCCCAGAAAAATAACTTGAGGAAGTGGTTAAATACATCGGGTATATTCTTGGCCAAAGTTTTGCATATTCAAGTAAACCCAGTATCTTTCTTTGGTGCCAATATGACATTTCACTGGACGTCCTTCCTTTTATTGGGGAATACTGTGGCTGCCTATTTCCCGTTTAGTTTAGAGTTCCACAGGATAAATCACTGCGACAAGAATTCATTTTCAGTGCTGATTAGCATCCACTGGCAGGTGAGTAGGCCTTACTAGGAGGGAGCCACACTGTACATCTAACAGGGTAAAGACGGATGCATGCAAACTCCTGACTCTGCAGAACCCACAAGGGTGGCCTAAAACACCCTAGATTCTTGGAGGCCCCAGCAGGGGCTCCAGAACCTCTCTTTTTAAAAAGAAACCAGTCTGCTTTTTCTGATTTGGTTCTTTCATTAAGACTTAACTTAGGCCGGGCGCGGTGGCTCAAGCCTGTAATCCTAGCACTTTGGGAGGCCGAGGCGGGTGGATCACGAGGTCAGGAGATCGAGACCATCCTGGCTAACATGGTGAAACCCCGTCTCTACTAAAAATACAAAAAACTAGCCGGGCGAGATGGCGGGCGCCTGTAGTCCCAGCTACTCGGAGGCTGAGGTGGGAGAATGGCGTGAACCTGGGAGGCGGAGCTTGCAGTGAGCCGAGATCGCGCCACTGCACTCCAGCCTGGGCGACACAGCGAGACTCCGTCTCAAAAAAAAAAAAAAAAAAAAAAAAAAAAAAGACTTAACTTAAAGCTTTACTTATGTGTTTTTAAAAACACCATCTATTTCTGGGCATAATGCCATTTCCATGAAGCTGGTCTCTCCTAGTAAAGACTTTCCATGTATGCCCTGCTTTTCCCCTCCCTTCCTCCCTTCCTCCCTCCCATGCTTCCTGACTTTCATACAGAGTTGAAAGCATCCATTTAGGTGTCTCTAAGAATGGAAATGAAGATAGCAATTCCTTAGTACAGACTTCCAGATGCTTACTCACTTTTCAGGAGAACTTGGTTGATTTTTGTTTGTTTAACCAATGCTTTTCAAATCATTGAGTGCCTCAGTGGCGAGCACTGCCTGCCCATGGCAACTACACTCCCCCTCCCCACCCCTGTGTGTTCACTCCTGGCCCAGGTTCCCTCCCGTTCCGCTCTACTATTTCTAACTTACCAGGAGGTACAGGCAGAAGAAAAATACTTGTTCCCCTATCAGCTGCAATGTGGTGCTGATAAAGAAAGGCAAATCCCAAATCTATGATTTTGTCTTAGTCCTTTGGGTTCCTACCAAAAGATTAAGCATTTCTCAAACTGCATTTCCTAGAATGGTAGAAAACACAGTAGGTGCTCGGGCAACAAGATCCTGTGGTCAAATAAGATTGGGAAATGCTTATGCTCTCTCCCTCCCCTTGGGCATTTACCGTACATCCCAGGAATCATGCAATAGATAAGCCTGTTTAAATTTGCTTAGTCTAGCAATTTCCAATGTATTTTACCATAATCTATCCTGCCCCCTTCCCCTCCAGAGCTTTTCTTCTTGAAGTCTAATATTGTCTGTAGTTCAGAAAGGGCCATAAGAAAGATATCATTGCGAATATGCAACTGGGTTTTTCAACAAACATTTAATAGAATATGACATTTTAGCCCCCGGAAGGAAGAGGACAGATGGAACAAGTTTAAATTGCATCAGGAAGTCCTGAGATTATTTCCCAGGAATGGCATCTTAATTAAGAACATTCTTCCTTTGGAAACATCTGATATAAGAAACAGCCAACTATCTTTGTGAAAATGGTTGGAAAGCAGCCCTATGAAAACGCTGGGCAGAGAAAACAAAAAAACACCTCCCCACCCCCCAGGATGTATTTTTAATAATAGGGAAGGTGGAAAGGGGAAATGTACAAAGAAATAGAGGGCCGCTTCGTCTTCCCTCACGTAAAACACTTGTAGAAGAGAAGGCAAAATTTATTGTTGCAGAAGTAATGATCAGCACCGCCCGAGGAACAACAAAGCGCTGGGAGGGTCATGAAACACAGCTGGGAGTGACATTTCCATACAATGCTGAGGCCCCATAGATTCTGGAAGCAAAGCTCCAACTCTCTTATTTGCTCCCCTCCCTATCACTCAGTAATAATAAGAGAAACACTAGTGACAAAACCCACCCAAAGCCACAGTGGGTGAAAAAGAAATACTGACACTCGTTTCATTGTCATTAGCCCTGGAACTGCTTCCTGTCTCCAACGGCAGTGTCTAACAATGATAAAGCCTTGCAATGGGCAAATGCCATCTACGGTGGCATTGGCACCTACAGATAAAGCAGCAAAGATAATCCCAGCACTCGGGAGTCTCATCGGATTTGACAAAGGAAGAATGCTCCTAGCACCCAATCTAGTACTTCTATTTGTGTATGACAGAGGGAGTAAAAGACAAGGTTGTTTTTCTTTATGTTTTGTAGCAAAATAATATTGAAAAAATTAAACCAAGATTTCATTATTCATCCCTAATTATCTGTCCTAAATGTTACCTTTTTTTTTTTTCTGATAGTTAGGAGACTGTATTGTTGGACATTTTGCATCCTGGCTGCTTAGAAACAACCAGGAAGGGTTCAGAACTCATGGTAATCATCACTGCTCTATTATTTCTTTGTGTCTTTTGGGAGGTTTTTTTTTTGTTTTTTTTTTGTTTTTTGAGACAGAGTCTTGGTCTGTCATCCAGGCTGGAGTGCAGTGGCGTGATCTTAGCTCACTTCAACCTCCACCTCCCAGGTACAATCAATTCTTGTGCCTCAGCCTCTGGAGCAGCTGGGATTATAGGCACATGCTACCATGCCTGGCTAATTTTTGTATTTTTAGTAGAGACAGTGTTTTTCCATATTGGTCGGGCTGGTCTTGAACTCCCGGCCTCATGTGATCCACTTGCCTCGGCCTCCCAAAGTGCTGGGATTACAGGCATGAGCCACCACACCTGGCCAGTTTTGAGAGTTTTTATGCTATAGAAACGAGAAGGAGAAGGAGGAGTTGCACTCGAATTCCTGCCTCTGTTTCCTGAGGGGCCAAGAAAGATAACTTCAGTGTTTATCCATAACTAAATTATGGCCAACATAAAATGTAATCCTATACAGCTAATAAAAATATAAAAATATTTAATGACATGGAAACATATTCTAAAAAACAGATTAGAATTCCAAATGAGCAGTACAGTAAGATTTAATTTTGTTAAAAATGAAACAGAAAAGGCCAGGCGCAGTGGCTCATGCCTGTAATCCCAGCACTTTGGGAGGCCGAGGTGAGTGGATCGCCTGAGGTCAGAAGTTCAAGATCAGCCTGGCCAACATGGAGAAACCCTGTCTCTACTAAAAATACAAAATTAGCTGGGCATGGTGGTACATCCTGTAGTTCCAGCTATCAGGAGGTTGAGACAGGAGAATCGCCTGAACCCAGGAGATGGAGGTTGCAGTGAGCCGAGATCGTGCCATTGCACTCCAGCCTGGGTGACAAGAGCAAAACTCTGTCTCAAATAAATAAATAAATAAACAAAGAGGAAAAAATGAGAATAGAAGTAAACAATAGCTGTCTCTGGGCAGTAGATTTGTGAGTGACCCTTATTTGATCCTCTGTGTTCTCAGAATTACTCTCTGATACATATTTTAACTACTTAACATTTTATAGAATATTTGTGGAGCAAAGTAATGAAAATCCACACTATCTTTCTTTAGCTAAATATAAACTAATGATGTATATTGATGAGTTTCTTTGTTTTCTAGGAAAAATTTAAAAAATTCTTTTTTTCTAGAAAACGCTGAGTGTGATGGTGCTGAGCTTCATTTTGAACTTGTTCCTGTGGAATGAACAGGGAATATCAATACTTCAGGGAACACAGACTATAGATTTCCTGCCTCACTGGTTCAGCACATAAATACACTGAGATATGAATGTGGGGGGTTGGCTAAACAGAGAAAATATAAATATATTTTGAGTAAATCAAGAAGCTATAAAGAAGATCAGAGATTTGGAAAAAGACAGTTCTCATATTCTTCTTCTGTTATCTACAGGGAAGACCCTGACACCTCATAATGTCTGTCCCTGGTTTCTTCACTTATGAAATAGATGACCAGAGAATTTTGAATAAATTGTATTTGAATGTCAAATCTGGTTAAGGCATCGACTGCAGAATCTCATCAATGGTTCACAGAAATTTCAAATGCTTCTGATAAAAAGCAAGCAGCCACAATGACATGTTAGGAAAGAATACTGGCAGGACTAATATTAAAGAGATTAGTTTGGCTCAATACTTAAATACAACACTGCTAATAAGCTACATTGTAAATACAGATGTTTCTGCAGCACAGATCTCCCTGTGCTTACATCCATTCTGAACAACCTCATGCTTTTGGATCTCTTTACATAAAGCTCTTGGCATAAAGTAGAAGCTAAACAAATGATTTCTTTCCCTTTTCCATTCGAGTGGCTTAGTTCCCAAGAATGAATTAGAGTTTCAGTGGGAAGTTAACCCATGCAGAGGCAAAACTTATAAATCTTCCATCATATGGGTTTATACAACTATTTCTAAAATGTGTGAGGTATTCCACAGTTCCTGCTTTCTAAGCTCAGGTATGTGGAGTATGATTTAACCCATCAGCTGATGCCCCATGGCCACCACCGTGCTGTGTTGCCGGCAGGTTTCTGAGGTTTGCCATGGGCTGCTGCTCCTAAACCCACCACTGGTCTCCAGTGCCCTTTTCTGATCCTCTTACCCAGCCTCACAGCACCCCTTTCCAGGCTTTTTATGGGTTATTACCTCTATTACTGTATGTTGTAGCTTCTAATGAGCTTCCTTTTTTTATGAAAGACAAAGGAGAAGGAGGAAGGAGCCTGGACTAAGATTTTGGGATGGAAAAATACTCATAGCTTATTTTACTTTTTGACTCTGATATTAGACTGCTAAAGTTGTGGATTAGTTGCAGAAAATCTGCCCTCCAGAGAAGCATGCACTACTAAAAACGAACAGCAGAATTATCCCATATTCCCCAAACAAAATAGTGATGTGTTCCAGTAGAGTATAGAAACCATATCTGTATCTACAGACACCCCCCAGCAACCCCCATGTGCTCATATATTTCTGAGCCTTGCTATGTCATGCACTCTAATGATAAAGCACCTCACAAGAATGCTATGAGGGAGGTAGTATTATTATCTTCACTTTGGAGGGGAGGAAATGAGGGGTTTGAGAGGTTACATCCTCTTCCCAAGGCCACCTAGCCAGCAGTGGAGAGTGAGGATTTGAACCCTTGGCTAATCGGATGCTGTCATCCTGCTGCACTATTTCCTTACGGATCAATAGACTGACAACGTAGAGGATCTTTGCTTTCTTTTAATGTTATTTGCTTAGATGGGGACCATAAAAAGTTAACATGTTTGCAGGTAAGCAAAATCCTATGATTTAATCTAGCTTTGGATTCTTCCCATTGATTTACCTTAAAGCATGTGGATTGATGACTGGGATCTTTTATGAAATTGAACTTTCTTATGGATTTGAAAGAAAATTCAGGCAGGTTGATAGGTGAGTTCAATTTAAATCTTTTAATGATACTATTGATAAGATGTCTATGATTTCACCTTATTTATGTCTTTATTCCCCTAATCTGACTGTCGGTGTAAGTACACCGTTCACAAAATGTGTTTGTAGAAATTGATAAACAACGTAAAATTACAGTACTTTAAAATAAGAAAGGATTTTAAAGATAATCTAGCTTTGCACTTTCATTTCTTACTATGAAACCTGAGGTTATGATGTATTCTTGATGTATTCAAGGTGATCAGGGTTGGCAGCATTAGCAGGAATAGATAGTATTATTATTGTTTTTTAAAGCATGGGCAAGATGTTTTATAATCTTATAATCTAGGACCTCATCTATATCATATTCTGTACCCAAATGTCTTACCTCCAAATCCATCAGGCACGTATGTTTTAAGAACAATATTGCAGAAAATTGTTGGCAGTGATAATGGTTTATTTCCCTCATTTCGAAGGGAAATGTGTCGGTATCCTGCTTGGAGGCCATCAAGCGGGAGGATCCTCTGGCCAATCAGCTTGTTGTTATCATCATACACTGCTATTCTCAAGACAGCCAGGTCTGGCAGGATCACCTGCGAAAAGAGAACGGGAATTTTCACTGATTTTTCCAATGCAGCACCCAAGAACCACGACTCTAAGGAGTGTGGACCAAATCCATGCTGTTCTTAAATGTTTCCTGATGTTGAAAGTAAGTCCATGATCAATCTGCATTCCCAAAAATGTACTGCATGAGCTATCGTGCCCAAGACACTGAGAAAAGCAATTGGAACATGTTTCCTGGAAATTATCTCATGAAAAATGTTAAATGAAATGAATGTTAAAGATTACTGCTTCAACCCTTGTGATTGATCCTTGTCCCCACCCATATAATGGATGAGAAAAACGACACACTGAGAAATCAAGCCACTTTCCTTGATCTCAGAGATATCAGTGACAGAGTGGTGTCTGGGAATTGGGGATCTTGAGGTCTAATCCTGTGATCAAATATCTGGCATGCTCCTGACGTCTATATTTGTTTGTTTTTGAGAATATGAAAAGTATCTCTGAACAAATGCTTCATGCATAAGAGATAACTTTTATATATAAATTTGGGTCCTCCTTGTTTCCTGGACTCCTCAGTTTTCAGCAAATGTTGAGATATCAAATAGAGTAAGATGCGGTAGCTAGAAACATTAACATACTTTGATTCTAAGACACCTACTCCTGCCATCCCCAAACTGAATACATGAACATAAAATCTGAGTTCAGATGGCAGAAACCTGATTCAGTTACAAAATAGCAACATTACAAAAAGGGTATCCAATGTGTGTTTAATCAGGAATGCCTTTTTATTTGCTAAAAGCAACCAGGACATCTTACTTGATGTGAGTGCTATGTTTAGAGCTAGACAATGGATGGTTGCCTTTTTACATCTGGAGGCTATAATTTAATTCCAGCTTAATGAAGATGAAGAGGAAAAATCACGGCAAATTAGCCAATTCCCTCTCTCTTGCTCCCTTTGCAGTGAATAGAGGGTTGGGCTTTGCCATTCTTGCCATGTGAGATTAGTGAAAAATACAACAATGACAAGAAAGAAAAAGTTTTTAAAGCACTTGTTAGCAGTGAAAAAAACTATTTAACTTCTGGAGAACAGAGAAGGACTCAGAATTGGCATCTTGTTTCTAGTGCCAGAACTATTATATATAAACACTAAGTTGGGTATTTCTTCATTCATCCAAAACATAAGAATACCTGAGTCAACTTTCTCAACTTCTAGAAATGTGAATAGGGATTATTCACTATGCCAAAGAACACTAGCCATACTGTGTTAGTATGTGCTACAGCACTAGCGCATCCAGCTATAACAAATTGGAAATACCAGAGAAGGAAAAAACCAAATCATAGCTGTGTATGTAATTTACACCATATCCTGACAGGGACAGAGAAGAAGACAATGGGATGCAAAGGTTGCGTGGATAACGGGATTCACATCCCAGGATAAACTTAAATGTCAAAATGGCCTGTTTCATCAAACCCACGTTGATCTCCCTTCATTTGGTTTCTGTAAGCCAGTTACTCTATTCTGAAATGGATAATCCCTATTTTGTTAAGGCAAGAAGCCGATTATCTGTGTTGCATGATATACAAATGGAGCAGAACCAGCTGGAAATCTTGTGCCTAAAGAAGCAGCAAGAAATCATTTTGGTCAGGGTGACAGAATAAGTAAGAAAGGTAAGTGAATATTCTTGGAGACAGCACTGTCAACATGTGGATTTTCCAGCGCATCTTCAATAGACAAAAAATAAACCAAGAGAAAAGGTGAGTAAGAGATTAAAAACTGAACATGGGAAAGAATGGCTGTGATTGTTTTTAGGATCCAACACACAGTATTAGGAGAAAAAAGTAAAACACTAACAACAGCACAAGAAGGACAAGACCTGCAAGTAGGCAACAGGTACCACTCTTTCTGGAGACAGGACCATGCCAACTGACCCATGTACTGACGTCTACTGACCTAAATTTTGGAGTGCAGCATCTTACCTGACTACTTGGCTAAAGAAATAGTGTAAGTTACCAGTAACTTCCAGGGTAGGGAAGAACTCTCTAGTGCGCGATGGTGTCCACCAGCAAGGACTCATTCTAAAAGATGGCAAACCCAGAGCTGAGGCATTGCCATGCAAGAGATGGGCTCCTCCAAGGAGAGAGGAGAACCAAAAGGAGAGCGGGGCCAAATGGAACCAATGATCCTATGACAGCTACAGAAGTTAGCCATTAGGAGAAGAGGAAAAGAAGATGTTGTCGGTTGAATAAATGCCTCTGTATCGTGTAGCGTCTGTGAACTAAAACATGGTTCCCAAGTTAGTAGAGTAAGTTTGACATGCTGAAAATGTCCTACCTTCCGAAATACGAAAGACTCTTCATTGTAAACTGGATTTAGTCCATTATTCATAACCATACGAGTTCGGAATTCCTTACGTATAGTGTCAGTGGGCAACCCATACATATCCACTTCTACATAGGTGCCAATTTTCTTATCTGATAAGAATTGACCTGATATAACCTGCAGCAGCACAGAAATAGAGCAAAGAGAAATAAACTCTGTGTAAGCATCAGTAGCAAAAAGTAATCAGGAAGCAAGAAATTCTGTCTTTTGGGTGGGAGCAGGAATTTCAATTATCTACGGCGATAATGTATTCATTCCTATTAAACCAAAACATTACTGAACAACTACTATAGGCAGAAAGACCCCAACTGTTTCAAGCAGATATTCTACCTTCTAGAACTGTCTAGAAAAAGAACAAAGAAAAAAAATATGAATCATAATACAAATAAATAGTGTCCACGGCCTCTTCATCTCACATAAGTGTCTACACCTATGAAATGAAGTGATGAATTCAGGTATGTCCTAAGACCCTTCATAGCTCTGAAATTCCATCATGCCATACTTATTAATGATTTCTTTTAGAAGTCTTGAAAAGAGACACACAAAAAAGTGAAGTTAGAATTTGTCTGTTGTTATTGATATTGACACTGGTCAGCTAGGACAGTTTTACATATTTGTAAAGACCAATGTTAGTCTATCTACGATAAAGCTATGGAGAGACGATTTTTCATTTAGTGTTTAAATGACTATAGCCATTTATTAGGGTCTTTTGTTTACATTATTTTCTAGCTAACAATTTGAACCAGCCTTTTTGAGGTATATTTGACATACAACAAATTATATGCATTTAAAATGTACAATTAGGCCGGGCATGGTGGCTCATCCCTGTAATCCCAGCACTTTGGGAGGCTGAGGCAGGTGGATCACCTGAGGTTAGGAGTTCAAGACCAGCCTGGCCAACATGGTAAAAACCCATCTCTACTAAAAATATAAAAATTAGCCAGGCGTGCTGGTGGGCACCTGTAATCTCAGCTACAGCTGCAGGAGAATCACTTGAACCTGGGAGGTGGAGGTTGCAGTGAGCTGAGATTGTGCCACTGCACTCCAGCCTGGGCGACAGAGTGATACTTGGTGTCAAAAAATAAAAAACGAAAAAATAAACTGTACAATTAGATCATTTGGGACATATGAGCACATCTGTGAAACTATCTCCATAATTAAGATGATAAACATTTGCATCATCACCCAAATTTTCTTTGTGCCCTTTTGTAACCCATTCCTCCCTGCCCTTTTTTCAAAGGCCAGCACTGATTTAATTTCTGTCACTATAATTTGCATTTTCTAGAATTTTGTATAAATGGAATCATGTAGCAGGTACTTTTTTGATGGTGTCTTTCACTTTAAGTAGCTAATAATTTTACTAGTGAAAAAATGTGTCTCATTTTTTACAAAGGGGGTGGAATCTTAAGTCAAGGTTGTGAGCAGCACAAGGATCTTGCAATTTAACTTGAAATATTTTGTAATTTATTTCAAGGACCACTTGCATATACATTTATACTACCTTGTGATGAGCAAGGGCCTTACCTGCACTGAGCAAGTGGCTGCAATAACGCCATCAACAGGAGTTTCAGAGAAGGGGTCAAATGTTCGATCAGGCCGCCTCATGAAATCTGGTTTGAGAAGGTACCTGGTAGGACAAAAGCACAGAAGTTTATTAGTAGGTTTTACAAAGACTAAAACACTCGCTAGTTGAAACAATGAATTGATGCTTCCTTTTCTCCATCTGTAACACAGCAGCTAGGCTTTTAAGCAGAGAGTCCTAAGAATGGAAAAGAACATGCCTGCCCTTATGAACAACCTTAAAGAGCTGCTGGCTTAGTGGCAGGCTTAGTGGCATCCAGGACTTCCTGATCCTATCATCTTCTCTGGAACTTTTTTATTCCCTGGTCCCCTTTAAGTGCTTTTCTCTATATGTATAAAATAAAATGCAAAGAATAACAATGAAAAACCAATTATATTAGCTATAATTATCAAAATATAAAAATATGTGATATTCTACCTCTGTTATTAATTGTACTTTTAATAATGCATTAAATTATAAGATCTAATGGTAAGATCTAATTAGGATGACAATAATCTCAAAGCACAAAAATATTTTGAGACAGCTGTAACAACAGTAATGAACTATGACAATGTCTGTGATGAGAGAGTCATGGGTACCACTAATGTGACTGTAGATTGTTGTCTACATTCACAATCAAAGGAAACTGACATTTCAGCTAGAGGTAGGTGAAAATAAAAACAAATTATTTCCCCATTTCTAGTAGAAACAATTAGGCAAGAAAATGAATTAAAAGGCATCCAAATTGGAAAGAAGGAAGTAAACCTACTTCTAGTCACAGATAACATGATCCCATAAATTAAAAAAAAACTCTAAGGAATCCACTAAAAAAACTATTGGAATAAATAAATTCACCACTATTGCAGGATACCAGGTAAACATATACAAATTCAATTGTATTTCTATAGAACGACAATGAACAATAAAAATGCAATTAAGAAAACAATTATATTTATAATAGCAAAATATAAACTACTTAGGAATAAACTTTTTTAAAAAAATAAGTGGCTATACTTTGAAAACTACAAAACACTGTTTAAAAAAATTAAAGAAGAGCTAAATAAATGGGAAGATATCTTGCCTTCATGGGTTAGAAGACCATATTGTTAAGCTGGCAATATTTCTGAAATTGATGTGTGAATTCAGTGTAACCTCTATCAAAATCCCAGCTGCCTTTTTTTGGTAGAAACTGACAAGCTAATCCTAAAATTCATATCGAAACTCAAGGGATCAAGAATAGCCAAAACAATGTAAAAAGAGAGAACAAAATTGGGTGTCTCACACTTCTTGATTTCAAAACTTATTATAAAACTACAAGATTTAATCAAGACAGTCTGGTACTGACAAAGAAAAACACATAAATCGCCGGGCACGGTGGCTCACGCCTGTAATCCCAGCACTTTGGGAGGCCAAGGCTGGCGGATCACGAGGTCAGAAGATCGAGACCACGGTGAAACCCCGTCTCTACTTAAAATACAAAAAATTAGCAGGGTGCGGTGGCGGGCGCCTGTAGCCCCAGCTACTTGGGAGGCTGAGGCAGGAGAATGGCATGAGCCCAGGAGGCAGAGCTTGCAGAGAGCTGAAATCATGCTACTGCACTCCAGCCTGGGTGACAGAGCGAGACTCTATCTCAAAAAAAAAAAAAAAAAAAAAAAAAGAAAAACACATAAATCAATGAGACAGAATCAAAGTCTATAAATAAATCAATGAACCTATGGCCAATTGATTTTTGACAAGGAAGCCAAGACCAATCAATGGGTGAAAGAATAGTCTTTTAAATAAATAGTGACAGGGTAACAGGATAGTTCCATGCAAATAAATGGATGAGTAAGTAAAACTGGATCCTTACCCTATACCATATACAAAAATTAGCTCAAAGAGGATAAAATAACTAAATGCAAGAGCCAAACTACAAAATTCCTGAAAGAAGCCATAAGGACAAATCTTATGACCTGAATTTGGCAATGGATTCTAAACATAATACTAAAAGCACGTGCAACAATACATTGGATTTTCTGTTGAAAACTTTTATGCTTCAAAAGACACTATCAAGAAAGTAAAAAGGCTAGTCACAAAAAGGAAAAGAATTGCAATTCATATATCTGATTAGAGGCCTGTATCTAGAATACATAAAGAACAACTCATCTAGTTTAAACAATGGTCAAGTGATCTGAACAGACATTTCTCCAAATAAGATACACAAAAAACCAATAAGCACATAAAAAGATGTTTAACATCATTAGTCATTAGAGAAAAGAATATCAAAACCACAATGAGATATCACTACACATACACTAGGATGACTATAATTAATGAGTCAGATAATAATAAGTGTTAACAAGGATGTGGAGAAATTGGAACTCTCATATGTTGCTAGTAGGAGTGTAAAATGATGCATTCACTTAGAAAGGCAGTCTGGCAGTTCCTCAAAAAGTTAAAACATAGAGTTACCATATGACCCAGTAATTCCATTCTCATGCATATAACCAAGATAAATGAAAACATATTCATACAAAAACATACAAAATATGAACATTCATAGCAGAATTATTTGTAATAATCCAGAGATGGAAATAACCCAAATGAATGGACCTAAATGAGTCCATCAATGAATGAACGTATGGCGCAAAATGTGGTATATTCGTACAATGGAAAATTATTCAGCAATAAAAATCATAAGGTATTGATACATGTTACAACCTGGATGAACCCTGAAAACACTATGCTAAGTGAAAGAAGCCAGGCATGAAAGGCCGTATATTATGTAAAATCATTTATATCAAATGTTCAGAATAGGCAAATACAAAGACAGAGGGTACATTAGAGTTCCTATTGGAAGACCAAAGCTAAAGGATACAGATTTTGAGGCAATGAAAATGTTCTGCAATTTATCCCCACTATACAATGCCTGCCCCTCACGTCCACTGGGTAGTGGTCATATAATCACACCTTGTCCAGATTCCATAATTTTCCTGAAACATGTGTCAAAAACCTTAAAAAATTAAAATTTTATTAGAAATAAGAATAACCATAGATTTAAAGAATCCAAACTATAAGTAGTATATAAATGAAAATAAAAGTACTTTTTTTCCCAAAAGTAAAGGTTTGCTTTTAAATGTAAAAGAATCAAAATTAGGGGAACTCAAAACTCTAAATTTCCTTAGAAGCATAACTTTTATGAATTTCAAGTCTAGATGATGTCAACTTCATTATCTTTTAAAATACAACCCAAAAGGGATCCTGAGTCATGATATTTTTTCTTTAAAGTTTAATGTCACTTTTCTTAGTTTTGAAAAAGTCACCATTCATTGTTACCTTCTAAGTCTGAACAAACAACAAAGTGTTAAAAATATTCCCTTACATTTGATAATCTAAAAAGGAATCTTTAAGAGACAACACTGATTTTTTATGAAGAATATAGAAATTTACACAATTGTTGAAATGTTAAAGGTGATTTTGAACACTCTTGTCTCCAAGAGAATGCACCTCACAATATTAATATAAAAGCTCTCTAACTATATAGAAGAGATTATCTTCTGTATTCATGAAGTTTTAGATTTGTAGCTTTTTTTTGTGGCTAGAGTTGGCAATGAGAAAATATGGTGATACAGCAAAAGGTAAAGAATCAGAATGGAAAGTAGGTGAGCAGCTACAATACTATGCTTGCATCTCCGAAGGAAGCCCACCAGCTTTCTCTGGAAGGAAAACCGACACAGACTGTGGGGGGAGGTAACGATAGTGGTTCTGGCTTTCAGGAGACGGGCAGCATTTGGACCTCAGCTGTGGCAAATGAGGGATTTTGCCTCCTGAGGAAGGTTGGGACTTGGATGAATCCAGAACTGGAGTCACCTTTCCAGTCCTGAATCTCCCTGGGAAGGAGTGTCCAGAGATTCCTCACTTTCCACAGTCCTTTGTTAAAGATCAAGAGCCCCTTCCCACCCACCAAAATAAGAAACAGATCATGGTGACATCTCAGGGTCAAAAACATTCTTCCACATCCCCCCGTTCAAATCTGCATGGAACACTCATCTGTGAAAAGAGTGAATTGATCCAAAATGAGAAATGGCAGGGGAAAAGGGCAAGAAACCCATATCCAATTCTCCAAAGCAGGCAAGCTCTGGTGAAATGGGTTCATTTTGTATACTCGAAGAGGGTAAAACAGAGTACGTAGAAGCTTGTCAGGACCATGAGGTAAGTCCTGGCCTGGGATAGGACACTTAGCAAGCTTTCTTTGAAGGTCAAAGGAGCATCTGTTCTGGGTCCAAGGCGGTCTGAGAGAGCAGCAGAGGTTGCCTCTCATATCCCTGGTGGCTGTCAGGGTGCAGGGACCTGGAGTATTGATAGGGAAGCTGAAGCCAGAGTCTGGCACCAGAGCTGGCTATGCGGATGTGCTAATTGTGCAGTTGTACGGGGCCCTGAATTCAGAAGGGCCCACACTTGGTTCAATGCTTGGTTTTACGCTCTGCATCCACCATCCTAAAATTCTCAGGAGCCCTTCATTTTCATTCTGCATTGGGCCCTGCAAATGACATAGATGGTCTATTTGGTGCTTACTGGTACAGAAAATGAACTAATTCCAGACATCTAGGTCTGTGTGATAGGCACAGGCACAAGGTCAAAGCCAATGGCAAGGCAGCGATCCAAGGATTCTCTGTGGACTGTGTAGGGCCTTGGAAGGCAAGAGAGGGCGAGAAGAAGGGTTGCCAACCAGGTGGGTGGATAGGAGCCCCAAGAATGAGAAAATGGGGTCATAAGGAAACACATCCTATTTCATCACACCTAAGATGCCATCAGTTGTCCAACATGCCATTTTATGTAGCTGCAAGAAAGCAAAATGACTGTTGATTATAACTGCAAGTTGCTATGCATTATAAGACACATTCCAATTTGAGGATATTATACAGTAACCTGCTTTATTTGCAGTTTTGCTTTCTGAGGCTTCAGCTACCCCTGGTCAACTCTGTTCTAAAAGTATTAAAATAAAACCTAATATAAAAGTTGGAAAATAAAACTTTGAAATAAAAAATCGATTTTAAAAGATAGAAAACCCAATAGGAAAATGCGTAGAAGTTCTTCACAACACAGAATACCGAAATAGCCAATAAACATAAAAAAGAGAAAAAATTAAGATATTTTGAGACCACATTCACATAACTTTTATTACATTATATTGTTAAAACTGTTCCATTATTAGTTATTGATGTTAATCTCTTACTATGCCTAATTTATAAATTAAAATTTATCACAGGTATGCATATATAGAACCACAGTATATATATGTTGGGATTGGTAGTTTCAGGCATCCACTGGGGTTCTTAGAACGTATGGCCTATGGGCAAGGGAGAACTGCTGTGTAAAAATGACCTCGGAATCATAAAATGACATACTATTTTGATATCAATCACCCACTTTCCTATGAAAGCCTAAAAAGATTTTAGATACTAATTTACACTATTTTGTTTCATTTGCAGTTAGGGAAATGTCTTCCATTTTTCCATCTTCAAAAACGAGACTGTTAAAAGCACTGCTCACTTTCCTGGTTACATGCACACTTACTCGGCCCAGTGGTGTGCCCTCCCACAAGATCGGCCAGGGAGCACAGAAGGGGTTCCCAGGGGGATTTCTGACATTTTGCTACAGTTGCTAGATCCTAGGGGTGTTTGTGTACTTTGCACACTGATGTTCTACATAAAACAGGGATTGTTTGCCTCCACAGGCCTCCACAGAGGCACAGAATGCCTCTTTAAGAAATGCAGTCCTCAGACTCAGCCCAAAGGGGCAGTTTTTAAAAGTCTTTGCAGGCGGGTGGGAGAACCACAAGGGTGACACAGTGAGAACCATGCAGTGCCCCAGCTTGCCCGAGCACCAGGGACAGGAGCTCCTGTGCAGCACTGGGCCCCACATCTACCATCACCATGGAACACAGAAGCATGCAGGTGAGGGCAATTTCTTCTTTTTTCCCTGCCAGTGACAGCCTTTGCCACCAGCTGGGTGTATGGGAAGGGGAATTAGGAGATTAGAGAGTCAATGGTATCCCTAATACTTTATCAAGCTGGGCTGCCCCACTGCACGGGCTATTTTTCAGCCTTTCTGGTGAGGTGTATGCTTTTAGTCACATAGTGTCCAACACATCAACACAGAATTCAGGCTAAAGTAGCAACAGTATCCTTGTTTGTGAAGGTATTTTAAAATAAATGAATGGATTTAAAAATGACCAATGAGGTCAGGCATAGTGGCTCACACCTGTAATCCCAGCACTTTGGGAGGCCAAGGCAGGCAGACTGCCTGAGCTCCAGAGTTCAAGAATAGTCTGGGCAACATGGTGAAACCCCATCTGTACAAAAACTACAAAAACTAGCCATGTGTGGTGGTGGGCACCCCCAGCTACTTGAGGGGTGGAGGAGGGAGGACAGATTGAGCCCAGGATGTCAAGGTTGCAATGAGCCACGTTTGTACCACTGCACTTGAGCCTGGGTGACAGAGCGAAACCCTGTCTTAAGAAAAAAATAAATAAATAACGGTGGAGAGAGTGAGATACTGCACATGCTAATGATGGCTAAGCAGAAACTCTAGGAAAAACAAACCAAACATAGGATTGTCAGGACTTTTTTTTTTCTTTTTCTTTTTCTTTTCTTTTTTTTTTTTTTTGAGACGGAGTCTCACTCACTGCAAGCTCCGCCTGCCGGGTTCACGCCATTCTTCTGCCTCAGCCTCCCAAGTAGCCGGGACTACAGGCACCCGCCACCTGGCCTGCTAATTTTTTGTATTTTTAGCAGAGACGGGGTTTCAGTGTGTTAGCCAGGATGGTCTCGATCTCCTGACCTCGTGATCTGCTAGCCTCAGCCTCCCAAAGTGCTGGGATTATAGGTGTGAGCCACCGTGCCCGGCTGTCAGGACTTTTTTTTAATACAGAAACAATTCTACTCCCTGCATCAGGCCCAGCTGCCAGGATTCCTCATTGCATGTTGGACAGCTGATGGCACCTTAGGTGTGATCACTGAGGTGGGTGAGGAAAGTGCTTTAAGCATCACTGGGCCACTGCACGGTTCCAGAAGTGAGCACAGCCATGCCCGACGGGTCCTGTAAGAGCCAGGAGTGCCAAGGCTGCCTCCCTGGGGTCCTTAGAGGACGACTGAACAGAGCACTCCTTGAATTTTGTAATATCTGTGTGTGTGATTGATCATAGGGCCTTAAGCTTTTCTTAAATCTCACTTTTGCACAGAAATGTGCAGTTCCTGAAGTACTTTTGTACACATTCATTCAACCTGAGCTGTTGTAAACTGTTAAAGAAAAAAAATGTACCCAAACACTTGTTAAACATGGTAAAGTGGACTTTATTCAAGGGGATAGGGAGCCGTGGCGATAGGTATAAGGGCTCAAATCTAACCTCAACCAGCATACATGGAGATTGAGAACCATGGAGCAGGGTAAGGGCCAGCAGATGGAAAATTTCTGTGAGGAAACATGAAGGATAAAGATTTCTGGCCAAACTGACTTGATAGGATTATTGCTGAAGGCAGGCCAAGGTGACAGGATATCCAGGGTGGTCAGATACCAAGGGCTGGGGATTTTCCCTAAACTGAATTAGCACGATTCTTGCTCAAACTGGATTCTACAGTGACTGACAGGGAAACCCAAAGGTGGGTCTCATCAGAAAGGACTCGGTTTTTGTCAAAGGACAAAGTCTTTTTTAGTTCCCTGTTTTGTTCAAGAAAAAAAAGACATTTTTTTTTTTTTTCCTTTGAGTACAACAAACCCTGTGTGGCAGGTGTCACCGTCTTCATTTTATCAAGCAGAGAAGAGAGGTTCTGAGTCTAACACACCTGCTGTAGGCAACACAGAAAGCACTAGGGGCAGCTGGGAGCTGAGTTCAAACCCTGATCTGTAGACTCCCAGCCTAGGGCTTTTACTCACAGAAGCCCTGGGACTTTATGCCTCGGCCCGCTACTTGTGAGAGGAAGAGGCCTGCGAAGCAATTTATGTGAAAAATCTCTTGCGTTGGAACACTTGGCATTAAATAACAAAACTGCTTTCACAAAATTCTGAAATATGAATTCAGAACTTTCTCTTCCCAACTACACACATTTTTTTCTTCCAAAGCACACACAGCAGAGGAAAATGTAGGGCATGCTCCAGGTATGTAAGTGGTGGGTGATTTGGGGAATAGCATGGTCACCGTGTGGGCAGCCATACTGGCAGAGAACCATTCACCAGGCAGGCAGAGGGAGGGAGTGTGCACGTTGAAAAGTCATTTCTAACTCACAACTGCTGAAAAATGTTATCTTGACTGGCAGTTTTCAGTGAGAAAAATTAAGACATCCAATCAGGTGAGCCACCATGAAGAAATTCCTAATGGCATCATTATGACAGGGGATGGTTTTCCATTGGATTCCTCTAGAGGCCTTTGGGCAGTGGTCTGGAGTTATCAATATTTACTTGCTTGGGGACAGATGCATGAGGCCGAGGTGGAGTGAGGGGATGACCACATAGTTTTTCTTTTTTTATCTCTAGAGAATTCTAATTTTATATTTTCATTGAACCTTTCAGTGTTTCCGTGAAATTGACATTTCCTATTTCACTTCTTGGTTCAGTTTTCAAGATTGCTATTTAAGGAAACTAGGATAATATTCACAGCATTATTCTTTGATAACTGCTACTTACAAGACACAACAAAGAATCAATAGAGGACAAAGGTTTATTCCCAACTGAATGAAATTCAGTTTGACACACACAACTTCATTACATATGAAATTAACTTCGTTACTTGATTTGTCCTAGGTAAAATGCACATATTTAAGGCCTACATCTCCAGTGAATGTCCAAGTGTGCAGGGATTATTACCTGTCCTGTAATAATCTCCTCCACTATTGATTTTAAAGTGAGAGGATTAAACTCTAGGATATGTATGAACTGTTTCATTTGTGACTAAAAAAATCCAAAAGCTGCTTAGTAAAATGAGGTAGATGAAGAATGTATATTTGCAAACACTCTCACCGCGCCCAGCCTATTCTCTAGGTATTTCATTTGCTTCTATTCCATCCCTCAAACCCAGCTTAAATTCTGCAGTCTCTAATTGAAAATGCCATGGCTTCATTATGGCTGTAGTATGGAGTTCTAAATCTAGATAACAGTTTAAATCACATTACTCACCCGCACGATCCATTATACTCAAATTTTCCCTGATTCAATTGCATCGCTAAATCTGTCAAGAGACAAAAATAATTTAGCATCTTGTCTTCCTAGACAAAAAGGACCCTGATGGGGTGATTTTAAACAATAGGTATCAGATTGCTCCTAGGCCCTGATCCCTCTTTAATACTACAAGGTTCTGCTTGGTCTATTTAAGGCATACTCTCTTTCATGTCGAACTGACCATTTAAGGCATACTCTCTTCCATGTCGAACTGACCGCATGTTTCATTTAAATTAAACATAAAATGTGTTTTCATAAAGACCATGCTAAAGGTCACTTTTAAAAACGGATTCAATATTGGAGTCATACCATTGTTCGATGAGTACTGAGAGCAGAGATATCCAACCTGCTACAGTGGGAGAGGATGGGTCTCAGGATCCCCGG
The DNA here is from genome assembly GCF_003255815.1 of Theropithecus gelada. Taxonomy (NCBI): domain Eukaryota; kingdom Metazoa; phylum Chordata; class Mammalia; order Primates; family Cercopithecidae; genus Theropithecus; species Theropithecus gelada. The sequence continues at coordinate 80,754,238 of NC_037678.1, read as the reverse complement.
GCAGAGGAACACTGGAGATACCCGGGAGGGTGAACATGAAACTTGATTTAAAAGATTTGAAAATGAGCTAGCTAAGTATCTCATAAAACTCGGTGGCACGCTTCCACGATGGGACGCAGGGGGAATTATTCCAGTGGGGTCTACGCTGGCAGTGCATGGCTTGTGACTTTTCTCTTGCAAGTGAATAAAATATTTTCTTTCTTCCCATCAGCAAAGGAAATGGGCAAACTGATGGATATTTTTTCCTCTTCAAAATGTTGTGTTTAACCTAATATTATAGAATAAAACATAAGCTGGCCTAGTGAATAAACTGTTTAGAGCCATTTAATCCATATTATGAACTCATTGACAACTGAGAACACAAGTTGGCCCCTTTTGAAGTAAGTGAGGTCATCAGGGCCTTGTTACCGGACCCCAGCTAGAAACACTCAGGGATTGTACTGGTACCTATCACGTCACAGTCTAACCTAGCAAGCACTGTGGCGACCCCATGCAGAATGGCGACTCCAGTAGGAGGAGCTTCCGGTCACTGGGGAGGCTCCCTCAGGGCGTGGGAAGTAGTCAACTCACACTCATGCTGAAGGAATGAAAGTCAAAGGACCTTCCACTCAGTCCAGATAGCAGGGAACAAGGTGGACAGGGATTCTTAAAACACATAATAGATTAAAAAAAATTCTCAAATTGGGAAGCATGGGCAATACTCTTATGTAGCAAAGAATTGAAGGAAAAAAGCGTTTTCTGGTTTTGTTTTATTTCACCAATTGTAAGAACCATGCTGTAGAATTGACCATATACAGTGAATAGGTTTTGTGGCATATTTCTATCTATTTTATTTCTGTTTTGCTACCTCTAATCTTAATACTGTGATCCTAGGCTCTTAAGCAAACCTCAAAAACTTTAAAAATTTGTTTATGCAATTATAAAAATTTACTCTTTTCCTTCCAGAAAAAAAGAAAGTCATTATATATTGGAAACCTGTCTTTGAGTACACTTTGGAGGACCAAGTTATAGATTAGTATCTCTTCAAATACGTAACTCCTTATACACCATTTTAGGGGAGTTTACTCCAAAATATTCTGTACTTCTTTGGTGAAGTGCCACTGCGTCAGTCATATTTGCTGAATGTTCACAGTGGTCAGGGTATTTGCCAAAGGAGAAATGAGTCGCTGTTGCTATACAAAGATACTCAAATTCTTTTCACTTAATTCTGCCTCTGGAAACAAAGATAACAACTTTGATCCAAAAGGAAGACAAATGAGCAATATTTTGGAATACAGGATAATGGTTAGCAAGAATACTCATGGCACTTATGAAAGGAATTAAATTTCAATCACAACACATTATCTTCTACCATTGTTTGCTCTATTTTGGGTTTTTTTAAAATTTCTCACCATTATATAAATCCAATAACACATTGCTTTGCCATATGTCTGCTTCCTTTAAAAAATGCCCACAGCCAACTGACGGGAAGTGCTGGCACTATCCTGTCAAAGTGTTCTCATGGAATTTGGGGTCACTGGACATCAGCTCCTACCTGGGGTTTGATAGTTCAGCGAAACCATCTGGCAGCCAGCGTTCCAGAAAATCTGAGGCATGTAATTACTGGAATCGACTCGGCCTCCCTTGGGGTAAATGCGACTCATTTGCCGTTTGTTATAACTGTGTAACTTATTAAGGAAAACAGAAAAAAAGAGTCCTACAGCAGAGAAAAATAAACAACAAAGAGCTACAACAACAAAGGTCTAGGCCAACAACAACAAACGAGTAGACAGCACACAGCAAATTTCACATTTACAAATGATGCTTAAGATCACAGTTCACTGTGTGGATTATAAAAACAGTTTTCATTTGGGCAGATTGTCACAGCTGCCATGGTCTTCCCCACATATCATTTTATTAACTCTACCATCAGAATGATACATTAGCCATTTATCTATTTCAGAGGCTCCTGCCAAACCAACGTGAGTCAACCACTCATTCCACTTGATACATAAGGATACTTGACAAATTCAATTGCATGTGTCTTCAAGTAGCCAAGACCGACTGATTCATTAAAAGAAGACATGTTATAATGAATATTGCGTTCTGTAAAAGAAAAGCAAAGATGGAGTCAGGAACCCTGTCATCAAACCCTCAGCGAAAAACAGCAATAAATAAATACAATTACACCCTGAATCACAAGGCCTTGGAGGCTAATGCTACATTATCATGTTAGTAGCTCTTACTTTCATTGACATCCTGTGGATGGAGACATTTGTCTTTAAAAAAAAAAAAGTGCTGATTTAAATTGGGAGTCATTAGAGAAATTACATGTACCCCAATTGCCACAGTTATCCCTGAAATATGAATTTTTAATGATAATGATGATTATGATGGCTTCTCTAGCCCAGAAATGAAGTTTTTAAATACTTCTTATGTTTTTTTGAAAACCAGCTTTTGATTAAAAGGGGTCTTGTGAATGCACGTGGGAAGAGAATAGGCTACATGGCCCAGCACTAACAAATCCATAGTCTTTCAACGCCACCTTGTGGATGAGGTCATGAATGACAATGTAATATCACCCACATACCAAGGTGGCTTCTATGGTGAAACAAAAATAAGGTGAGGTGGAACAGCTCCCATGCCCACGACGACAAATGGCAGCAAGTTAGATACAAGCTTATTAGCACCATAAAAGAAAATCAAGCAAAAAAGGCGATTGCATTTAACCTTTGGTGTTACCTTCTGCCACGTGGAAACCTTGAAACTTTACAGGCTGGGCGTAGTTGATCATTGTGGACAAATATGGATGGATATTAGTGGTAGCACCTACATATTTATAAGATGCCATCCACGCCTGCTCATCTTCTACAGTTACCAGGCCCTACAAGCACAAGGAAGAAAACATATAAGTCGATGACTTCAGTAGGACCCACGGATATGTGCTGCAGATTTCCTTAATAAAGGTAATGGCACACACAAAAATTGAAAGCTAAAGACTTTTTCTTCCTCAATTATATAAAGGATACTTTAAGAGAAGTTAGTGTCTATTGTAGCTCTAAATAATGCAAAAGGAGGTAATCATAAAATATTAAGCTGATCTTACATTTGTAGGATATTTTTAGATTTTTAAGGGACTTTAAAATATTCAAGAAATTACTGGCCAGGAATGGTGGCTCACGCCTTTAATCCCAGCACTTTGGGAGGCCAGGAGTTCAAGACAAGCCTGGCAAACATGGCAAAACCCCATCTCTACTAAAAATGCCAAAAATTAGCTGGGCGTGGTGGCGTGAGCCTGTAATTCCAGCTACTTGGGAGGCTGAGGCAGGAAAATCGCTTGAACCCGGGAGGCAGAGGTTGTGGTGAGCTGAGATTGTGCCACTGCACTCCAGATCCTGCAACAGAGCAAGACTCCATCTCAAAAAAAAAAAAAAAAAAAAAAAAAAAAAAAAGGAATTACTATATTGGACCTCACAGCAATGCTATGAAATAGATACAGCAGGTATTACTTATATTTTTACAAATTGAGGCACAACATCAAAAACAGTGACTCTTGAACATTAGCGTGCATCAGAATCACCTGGAAGGCGTTTTAAACTAAAACAGATTCCTGGGCCCCACACTCAGAGTTTCTGCTGAAGTGAGTCGGCAGTGAGGCCAGTCATTGCTGTACCTAGTTCCCAGGTGCTAATGATGCTGCCTCTTTGGTGACTATGTTTCACCGTAGCACTCTAGAATGTAAGCCACATACACACATGGTATATAGTATTTTAAAAAGCACTTAATCTTAAAAGTAATCTAATAACTTGCTGCATAGGACATACTGAAATCGCATTACTTTGCATACAGAAAAAAAAAACAGATTAGTTTATTTCTTGATAGAAAAAACAACAACAAAACCAACAACAAAAATAATACCTTCAAAAGTGATCAATATTTTTGCTGAGAACTTTGCAAAGCTAAATTTCCTGCATAGAGTGAATCTAGTTGGATATATTCCTTAGTTGCATGATGTAATCCATGAGTTAAAAAATGGTCAGACGACTTGTTTGTCTTAATTGATGACTTAACAATTTCAGCATTCTAAATTATCAAACTGATTTCACCAATAAAAACCTGAAATACTAATCAAGTAACGTAACTTGGTTTTGTTTTTGTTTTTATCATTTTCTTCATGCGTCCTCCTGCTCCCCCACCAAACAACGGCCATGTCTGTTCCTTCCATGTGTGTTTGAAAATAAGAAGAAATACCACCAGTGCTGTGTGCTGGGCACCAGGAGGAGTTCTTGCATGCACGGTCTCATTACCGTCTGTGATGCGTAGTGGGGATTAGAGTTCTACCCACTGACCACATGAGAAGATTGACGCCTTGAGAATTAAAATAACTTAGCTAATAAATGGCAATGACCGAATGTCAATCTGTACACTGTTGACTCCAATTATGAATGATGAGATTCTAGAACAAGAGAGTAAAGTACTCACAAATATTTTGGGACAGGTCTGTGACCGTATTTATTCATAATTCTTTCAAATTTAATATTTAGAGGGTGAGAAGATAGGATCTCAACTCCAAATAGCAGAGGACCCCATAGGCAGCAAGGCAGTATTTTCTCAAGCTCTGAAGTATGAGAATGAAGTTATAAGGCAAACTTCTGCCTGTGGCTGTCAGTCTCACTGTTGTAGGATAAACCATAATACTTACTAAATAAGACCACTTTGATCATCATGAAGAACTTCGAAGAGAATGAAAGTGAAAATGTAACTTTATCTTCCCTACAATAAGGCCAATATCTAATAACATCAAGTAATACTCCTAGAAGTTATGCAGTGTAAAATTAATCAGTGATCTTCCAGAATGTCAGTGTACTGGGAATTAAGATTCTCCTATTATGCTACAATATGGATTTGATGACCTATTTGCTCATTTTTATGTTCAAATTCAATATGCTGATGATCATGTCGTTCCACTACAGGAACGAAATCTCTAATTCCAATGAAGAAAATGCCTTACTGGATTAAATACCTACTTTTAGGAAAATCATCTTACTCACCTGCCCTAGTTTTGTGATTTTTATCAGGATTTAATCATTTTATCACCACAATTAATTCCTTCCTTTGAAGATGTTTTAAATTAGATGCATCTGATTTAAAATAGGCAAGGGAATTATTTTGTTACCTTTTTGTTGTTTTCATGTTCAAGGTCATCTGAGGCCTAATTAGAGAAAGGAAATAATTTGTTTACTCCTCTAAAGGGCAAAATTCCAAATTTATTAGCCATACATACATAGATACTTAAATAAGTATAGGTAAACTTGTTATTCTATTTATTTGCTAAGGTGGGGCATTATTGATGAAAAAAAGCCATGGATGGCCTTATGGTTTTATGCACCAGAAGGGCTAATCTTAATGCTCTTTCCCTCATTTGTGGACAGTTTTTACCTACTTAGATGTTTTATTATAATTATTTACTTAGTGCTTTAGTCATGGGGCTTGGGAAAAGCAGCATGAAGGGTCACTCTTGAGGAACTCAGCATTCATGTCTGGCTATTTGCTATGGACTGTACACTGGTGCAGCCCCCCACACCGTCCCAAATTCATATACTGAAATCTTCAACCTCACTGTGACGGCATTTGAAGATGGGGCCTTTGGGAGGTAATTTGGTCATGAGGGCCAAGCCGAGAGAGAGCTTGCCTCCTTATTCTCTCTCTACCACGTGAGGACATAACCACGAAGAGGGCCCCCCTCACTAGGAACTGATTGGGTGAAACCTTGGTCTTAGACTTCTCAGACTCCAGAATGGTTACAAATAGTTTTTAGTTGTTTAAGCCAATGGTATTTTTGTGATAGCAGCCCCAACTGACTAAGACACTAAGACAATATTGATGAAGGCTTTAGCAACCATTTTTTTTTTTTTTTTTTTTTTTGAGACAGAGTCTTGCTCTGTTGCCCAGGTTGTAGTGCAGTGGCACAATCTTGGCTCACTGCAACCTCTGCCTTTCGGGTTCAAGCAATTCTCCTGCCTCAGCTTCCTGAGTAGCTGGGATTACAGGCGCATGCCATGGTACCTGGCTAAGTTTTATATTAAACAATACTCTTGAGTCTTAATAGGCATTCAATATTCTCAAAGTAGTCACAATTCCCTGTATTAGAAAAGGTAGGGTGTAAAGGCAATATTCCTTTGGCTTTGCTCATCAGACAGATACTCTCTCCTCTTCCTATCACCAAATGTATCTGCCTACCTGCATCTTCATCCACTGTCTTCACTAACCAGGTGTTCCTGCTCCTGTGAAGGGCCACACCTTCGCACCATAGCGATCCCACCCTCTTCCACCTTCTCAAGGAATTCCAGGCAGTTATCCCCTCTCTTTCCTGCAAAATTAATCTCTTCCTCTCTACTGCACCACTTCCGAGTTTGCAAACACACTCCCGATTCATTCATCCGAAAACAAAAAAACTAAAACAAACAAAAACACTCCCTTGACTCTTCGGGTGCCCTTGGCCACCAGTCCATTTCTTGCTCCCCTTCACAGCAAAACTTCTCAAAATCATAGTCTCTAGTCATTCATATCTATGTGATCCAGTGTCACCACCCTGTCTGGCACTCCACTGAAATGTCTCTTTAAGGTTACCAATGAGCTCCATGCTAACAACCCAAAGGACACTCTTGAGTCTTCTTAGTCAGTAGCATCTGTTAAATTAAGTTCAGCCTAAAGCTGTCTCTTTACATATTCTAAAGGTTTCTCCATAAACTTTCCATAAACTTTCACATAGTAAACTATACACTGAATGAATGTGTAAACAGGCTGTAACCTACTCATGTGCCAATCACTGAGTTTCAGCCAATCAAAGGTGGCCAACTATTCAACCTCTGTTCAAATAAGACAAATAAGGCTGTAACCAATCCAGCTGCTTCTGTACCTCACTTCTGTTTTCTGTAGGTCACTTTCCTTTTTCCGTCAATAAATCTTCCACCACGTGGCTGCACTGGAGTCTCTCTGAATCTCTTCTGGTTTGGGGCCTGCCCAATTTGGGAATTGTTCTTTGCTTAACTAAACCCTGTTAAATTTAATTTGTCTAAGATTTTTAACATATTCTACAGTCAACCACTCAGTCCTTCTGTTAACACTGCCCTCTTTATTGGTTTTCTTGGTGTCACTGCCTAATTTCCCTCCTACTTCTCTGGCCATATCTTGCTCTTCTTTTCTGGCTCCACCTTTAACTAGGGCTCCACTTGGACCTTCTTTTCCACCTTTCCCTGTGAATCATCTCAGTATTTCCATTGTTTCAAATACGATCTCTTGAACTCCCAACTTGTATCTCTAGCTCAACCTGTCTTCAATATACGCATGATGATGACGCCAGTGATCATGAGGATAATGACAATGATAAAGATGAAAAGGATGATAATATACCAGCAACTAATACCTTTACAGGAGTTACCATGTGCCAGGCACCACGCTAAGCTCTTGACATGTCACAAACCATCCACTCTTCACAGTGACCCCATGAAATAGGTGTTATCGTCTTCACTTTGCAGATGAGGAAACTAAGGTACACAGAGGTTAAGTAACTTACCCAAAGTTAGACAGTTAGGAAATGAACCCAGAGAGAGAGTCAGATGGCAATGCTATATGAACACCTCCCCTTGAATACTTAACAGGCATCTCAAATAGTCATCCCATTTGCAGCTCCTGAGTTCTTTCTCTTTCGGTCTTCCCCATGCCAGTAAATGGTACCACCACCTACCCAGTACCTCAAACAAGGACACTAGAGGGTCATCTCACTTCTTTCTCTCTCATTCCCACATTCCAAATCCATCAGTAGGCTGTCCCATTTCTCAACATGTCTTGAAGCCACTCAGTCCTTTCTGTATCCATTGTCTGGTCTGACCATCGGGGACTCTTGTCTGGCCTAGAGCAGCAGCCTGTCCTCACTGCTTTTCCTGCTTCCACTCTTGTTTCCTCCTAAACTAGTCTCCATATGGCAACCACAGCAATATTTTAAAACTTGAATCAGGCTACACTGCCCCCTTTTCTAAACTTTTTCAGTAGTGTCACATTTCACTTAATATTTGAATTCCTCATAATAGCCTCCCAAATCCTACATCACCCAGTTCCCACCTACCTGCCCCATCTCATCTTGTCTCATTCCACTCTCACTCAAGCCACTCTACTCACAGCCCTTGCTGTTGTTATTGTGGTCCTTCCACATGGAAAGTGATTCCTCTATCTCTGTGCATGGCCAATTCCTCTTGACCCTTCGCATTCTGGTTTCCTTATTCTTTCTACTTCATTATTCTTCAGCACTCATGTTTATATTCATAATTGCTCTTATCACAAGTTGTAATTATATGGTTATTTGACTACTTGTTTCTTTGTTGTTTCTGATCCCTTTCCCTAAACTACAGGGGGCCATGAGCTGCCTAAGGGCAGAAGGCAAGTGTGTTTTACCCTGTTAGGTCATTACGGCCTAGACTATGCCTGACAAAAGGTAAGTATATGAATAACTATTTCCTTTGGCTGAATATTTGGAAACATTTTTATGCTTACTCTACTTTAGGAGGAAGGTATATAATTAGCAGGACTAGTTCTTGAATGAGGGCTAGACTCAGGATGTTCAGGGGTCATTTTCCTGATGAATTCAAGATTAAACCTTACCCCTGGGATGCTGTCGTTTTCTCCCTCCCCAGCTACAATAACACAATAAATTTTAATATTTAGAGGACACTGGCCAAATGGGTAGTGGTTAACACTGACTCTGACTAATGAGTAATTTACATTTCCTTTTAAACTTAATATTGTGTATGTGTCAAGTTCTGGTCACCCAGCACAGACTTCTATCCTAAGCAATTTAAAAGGGGAATTATAGGTTACTTTATTCTCTTGTGGTTCTCACATTGCCAAAATTTCATAAATAACAGCTGCTACCTCTTGAGAGTGATGAAAGAAAGGGAACTCTGACCTTCTTGACACTATTTGCAACAGTTTCCTTGTGACCCAAGTCATCAGCAGAAAGTTCATTTCCAAATTTGAATTCGGGGTGAGCTTCCTCCTCTTGGTCAGCTGTGTGAAAGACAAATGGAAAATCCATGAAGCCAAACCACTGCCAAGTAGTCAGACCTTGTTCACAATCTTGGGTAGAACATAAGCACTTTTAGAGAAAAAGGATGCCAAAAGAAAATGGGGACATTTATATATGCAGTATTTTTTCAAGTAAAACTCTCACTAAACTCTTACCTATTCAAGGTCAAGGAGCACATCTTGTCATGTATTATTTCTCCTGCACCTAAAATGTGGTTTGACATGCTTGATGCTTAATAATTTTTTCTTAACTGGATGGCTACTTCTATCCTAGTACACTAATTCTAAAAATGAAAGCCTCAAACACTGCAGGAATATCTGTGACTCACAAAAGGGTGTTTTGATATTTCATGACATCTACAGAAAATAAGAAGATGGAAGAAAAAAAACACATCAGATAATTCTGAAAGAGACTAAAATGTCCACTTAAATGTTATGGGCATAAAGACTTATAGCCTGGAGTGGTAGAGAAAGGAAAGGCCTCAGAAGGATTGTGCTACTCCTGCAAACTATTTGTCAAATTAGCGTAGGTTTCAAAGGCTCAGGGCTCATTTGTCAGGCTCAAGTAGGAGGAGAAATGGAAGTGGGTGCCAAATAAAGCTGGTGTCCTTGGAGCATGGTCTAGTCTGTGAAAGGAAGCACACACACTGTGTTCATTGGTCCAGGAAAGTGACAAGAATGCCAGAATCCACCCAGGATGTTCGTGGGAAAAAAAAAAAGAACTACCTGCTGGAAAATGTACAACATGCTGAGGTGAGATATGGATTCACACAATTACCATTTGTAGTAATTCCCAGACAAAGAATTTGCCTAAAATCTAGCCAGCATCAGGAGAAACCCATAGACCTCAGGATGAGGACAATACAAATCCACATGGTCACACCACAGGGCATGAGGGAACTTTACTGTAAAAACAAATCAAAAAAACCCACTAAAATAATTTCTGAGAATAAACTCATAAAGGAGATGAGCAGACCCATAAGAATGAGAGAGATTTTTTTAAAAGCATGTTTAAAAGTACAAAGGAGAATGAAAGAACAGGAGTAAATGAAAAATGATTTCACTGATTCTGAGATGTACTTTGTTGTATTTTAATATTTCTGATGTTGTAATATGTTCTTCAACTGATGGTTTTTTCCAGTGAATGGAAACTATTTTTTCTTTCTTAGTCATGATAAAACAGTGATTATCTTTCAACTGGTGGTATCTGGATTCAGAATTTCCTGATAGACTGTTTTATTTTGTGAAGTATCTCTCCAGGCATAGGAAGAGGGTGAGGGAAAGAAACAGCCACCTTCCTCATCTGGAGCTAATAATTCTGATGAAGGGATATTCTAGAGGCAGACAATTAAAAAAACAAAATCCATACAACAACAATAACAAAAATTGGGTCATTGTGAGGCTTAGGCAGGAAGAAAAGGATTTGAGGAACTGGAATACGTCTTAAAAGAATCTAATCTAGCATCTGTCTTTACTTATAAATGAGGAAATAGATGCAGAGATATGATTTTACTTGTCTGAAATCACAGAGCAAGATAATGGATCTACCTGTCTCCTGAATTCTTAGCACAATTCTTCCAGGACTAGGTTTCCATGACCTACAGTCAGTAACCAAGATTTCAAAACTTCTCAGGTCACTATTAAATTTTCATTTCGAGTATGTCTAGTCTAAACTGCCCATACAGAAGTAAATGACTTGAAGGCAAGGGACATGCTCCAAACAAGTGGTAGAGACTCAATAACCACGTTAAAAGAATTGTATGAATACATGATCACTTTCTGAGTGTGCATATATGCACAGACACACCTATAACCACATACAATTTTGATATTCCCCACTACTAGTCTCCTATCCTGGGAGCCATGTGTCCTTCTGAATCTAAATCCAGCCTAATGCCTCCCCTCTTGAACTATGCTTGGTTTCCCCTTGCCTGCTATGCTGATGTATTTAAATTTAAATTAGAGACTCTAGTCACACATACATAGTAGATTCATACAGTGGTACTAAGATAATTACAGCCAACTGGTTGACCAGAACCAAAACCAAGTGTTACTGAGGCAACCTAAGAATCACATACATAACAGGTGTAACAGGAGCCTTGTGCCATTTAGGTGGATGATTCTGTCCTTAGGTACTTTCCTACTGGTATACTAAATCATGTGGTTATTTCTGTTAAAACTTAACCCAAATCTCAAGTATATTTTGGAATAGCATGGGAGTCACTGGAGGCAAATCTTTTTCTGCCTGGAGGAATAATTACCATATGTATGTAGATGGTGGGAAAGCACCTTTAATAATACATGAAGTCATACTGATGCTCATTTTACATGACTGTGTGTGTTTAGGAACCAACACATCTTTGACTTTCATTCGTTCTGTTATTTCTCCTTTCTAAAAAAGTATTTTTGCATATCTATGTTTTTACCATATTCCTGTAAATTGAAAGGGCAGTACTGTAAGGTACAAAAAGTCTTGACCCTGGAATCAGGTAGCTCCGGGATTGAATCTTAGTGCTATCACTTGCCCGCTGTGGGATCATGTGCAAAATATGTTACCTCTCTAAGCTTTAGTCCCCTCATCTGAAAAATTGGTGTAATAATACCCATTTCAGAGGCGGAGCTTGCAGTGAGCTGAGATCGTGCCACTGCACTCCAGCCTGGGCAACAGAGTGAGACTCTGTCTCAAAACAAACACACAAACAAACAAAATAATAGTAATACCCATTTCATCAGGCTGTATACAGATTAGATAAGGCTGTAATGTAAAATGCCTGGTCCACTGTTGGTACAACGATGGTAGTTAATTATTATTAACATTGTTTCCTTGTTAATGTATTCTATTATTTCTACAGTGTGTTTTACTGGATTATTGTATCAGTAATGCCTTACATATTTTAATTACCATCTATGAAATTTAAATTAAAGGAACAGGTTTTACTGAATAGTCATCTTTTTTGCATCTTAGGAGTATTTTCTTGATCGTTTGAAATATATTTCTGTCAATATATTTTTTAAAAATCTTGTTTAGGTATATTATTTGCAAAAAATGTGAAAAATACAGTCGGCATCATGGCTGACTATATTTTCCAAAGACAGCTGCCATAACATCTGCCTTCCTCTGTGCTCTTATGCAACGTGACCTTGTCACTCATTCACCCTCTTGAACTTGGGCTGGCCCTGAGACTGCTTTGATGAATAAAACATAGAGGAAATGATACTGCACCAGTTCCAGGCCTAGCTCTTAAATAATTTAGCAGCTTCTGCTTCCTGCCTCTTGGGACACTGGCTCTTAGATGTTCCATCTGGGGAACTTAGCCATTGTGCTGTGAGAAGCCCAAACCACAGAGAGAGGCCATGGGGGTACTATGGTCAGTAAGGCCTCGCTGAGCTCCCAGCGTTCACCCAGCATCCATCGCCAGCATGTGAGCAAGCCGTCCTGGATAACCCATCCAAGGGAACCAGTCAGCCCCAGATGTCATCTGCCGACAAAAGCATGAGAAACTCAAGGGAGAACCACCAACCTGAGCCCAGATGATCCACAGAATTATGACAGAAAATGATAAGGTATTGTTATAAGCCCCTAAATTTGGGGAAGGTTTATTGCATAGAAACAGACGACCATAATAACAAATATCAACTGAGTTGTATCAGATATCTTTAGCCCCCTAGACCCTCCCTGCCACATAAAACAAATGAAAGTACAGTCATTATGACTTTTCTCTAGGAGTAATGTCAAACCCAAGGACTGGACATGCAACTGAATCACTTATAAAGTCTGTTCCACAGTCAGGAGTCTTTATTAAGGAGTCTTGAATAAGGTTAGTTAATTCTTTCAGCTTTCGGATTTTTAACTCTACATCTAACCTTCCTAAAAGAGAGAGTCCTTTGATGGATCTGGGCAACGTAAACTGAAAAGCTTCTGGTGTTCACCATTCTAGATGCCATTAAGAACACTCACAATTATGGGAAGAGGTAAAAATATCAACGTTCATAGGAGTTTGGGAGACTCCCATGGATGACGTTGAGAGGTTCAAGACTTCAGTGGAGGAAGTCATGGCAAAGGTGGTAGAAAGAGTAAGAGAACTAGAATTTGAAAAGGAGCCTGAACATGGGGCTGAATTGCTGCAATTTCATGATAAAACTTAAACAGATGAGGAGTTGTTTCTTATGAATGAGCAAAGGTGGTTTCTTGAGATGGAATCTACTCCAGGTAAAGATACCATGAGCATCGTTGAAATGACAACAAAGGATGTAAAATATTACATAAACCTAGTTGAGAAGGCATCACAGCAAGGTTTGAGAGGATTGGCTTCAATTTTGAAAGAAGCTCTGCTCTGGGTAAAGTGTCATCAAATGGCAGTGCATGCTACAGAGAAATCTTTTGTGAAAGGAAGGGTCAATTGATGCAGCAAACTTCATTGTTGTCTTATTTTAAAAAATTACCACAGCCACCCCAATCTTTGGCAACTACCTCACTGTTCACTCAAGGCAAGACACTCCACAAAAAGATTTCAATTTGATGCAGGTTTAGATAATAGCATTTTTTAGCAATAGATATTTTTTAATTAAGTTACATTTTTGGACATAATGCTATTATTGAACACTTAATAGCCTATAGTACAGTGTAAATATAATTTCTGTATGCACTGGAAAACAAAAATTCCTGTGAATCACTTTTTTGCAATATTTACTTCATTGTAGGGGTCTAGAACTCAATCTGCAATATTTCTAAGGTATGCCTGTATATAAATCCAAAGCATTGTATAACCAACGCAAGTCCTCGTCATTTTGTTCATCAATTCTCATGATATATAACGAACAAATAATTCTCTAAAATCACCCCGAAACTCTCAAATGACCCATTTACATCTGAACATTATGATTGCTGCTATGCGATCAAAGTAAAAGAGAAGGTAGTAGCACATATTCAAATATTTTAAGCAAGACTGCCTTCCTAAAATTATCTAGCTTCACAGAGATAATTCTGGTGAGCTGGTTATTTGAAGGAATTTGAACTTGAAATTTTAATACCAGCTTTGGATTTCTAGTTCACTTTGTGCAGACAAACCAGTTATTTGCCTGAGGGTCTCTTAAATTACTTGCCTCTCTACTATCATCATTAACAAGACTGAAGTTCATGCTTTTGTCTATAGAAAGGGATTGCAAAATATTCTTTATATTGTTTCCTCTGCCTACTACAGCAAGTGCTCAAGGATTCTCTGGCTATGAATTTCTGCTGAATAGCTGAATGACCAATAGAGGAAGGGAGATGACAAGGCCATTAAAATTTAGTCGTCAGAAAAAATTGGAAGTATTTGGCAAAATACCAAGAACACCAAAATATTACTATTAAGAATTAAAACAGCATTATTATATAAAAGGGTCTTCTGAAAGAAATTCCTGGTTTTCTTACTCATGTATTTTTGAAACAGGGCCTCAGTCTGTTGCCCAGGCTAGAGTGCAGTGGTGCAATTACAGCTCACTGCAGCCTTGAACTTCTGGGCTCAAAGGATCCTAATGCCTCAGCCTCTCCAGTAGCTGGGACTACAGACACAGGCCACCACGCTTGGCTAATTTTTTATTTTTTGTAGAGATGGGGTCTCATCTCTATGAAAATGTTGCCCAGGCTGGTCTTGAACTCCTGGGCTCAAGCAATCCTCCCACCTCGGCCTCCCCAAGTGCTGGGATTATGGGCTTGAACCACTGTGTCCAGCCTGGTTTTCTTATTTAAAAAGTATTTTGGGGGGGGCGGAGCAAGATGGCCGAATAGGAGCAGCTCCAGTCTTCAACTCCCAGCGCCAGCGACACAGAAGACCGGTGATTTCGGCATTTTCAACTGAGGTACTGGGTTCATCTCACTGGGGAGTGCCGGACGATCGGTACTGGTCAGCTGCTGCAGCCCGACCAGCGAGAGCTGAAGCAGGGCGAGGCATCGCCTCACCTGAGAAGCGCAAGGGGGAAGGGAATCCCTTTTCCTAGCCAGGGGAACTGAGACACACAACACCTGGAGAATCGGGTAACTCCCACCCCAATACTGCGCTTTGAGCAAACAGGCACACCAGGAGATCATATCCCACACCTGGCCGGGAGGGTCCCACACCCACGGAGCCTCCCTCATTGCTATTACAGCAGTCTGTGATCTACCGGCAAGGCAGCAGCGAGGCTGGGGGAGGGGCGCCCGCCATTGCTGAGGCTTAAGTAGGTAAACAAAGCTGCTGGGAAGATCGAACTGGGTGGAGCTCACAGCAGCTCAAGGAAACCTGCCTGTCTCTGTAAACTCCACCTCTGGGGGCAGGGCACAGAAAACAATAACAAAGCAGCAGACACCTCTGCAGACGCAAACGACTCTGTCTGACAGCTTTGAAGAGAGCAGTGGATCTCCCAACACGGAGGTTGAGATCTGAGAAGGGACAGACTCCCTGCTCAAGCGGGTCCCTGACCCCTGAGTAGCCTAACTGGGAGACATCCCCCACTAGGGGCAGTCTGACACCCCACACCTCACAGGGTGGAGTACACCCCTGAGAGGAAGCTTCCAAAGCAAGAATCAGACAGGTACACTTGCTGTTCAGAAATATTCTATCTTCTGCAGCCTCTGCTGCTGTTACCCAGGCAAACAGGGTCTGGAGTGGACCTCAAGCAATCTCCAACAGACCTACAGCTGAGGGTCCTGACTGTTAGAAGGAAAACTATCAAACAGGAAGGACACCTACACCAAAACCCCATCAGTACATCACCATCATCAAAGACCAGAGGCAGATAAAACCACAAAGATGGGGAAAAAGCAGGGCAGAAAAGCTGGAAATTCAAAAAACAAGAGCGCATCTCCCCCGGCAAAGGAGCGCAGCTCATCGCCAGCAACGGATCAAAGCTGGATGGAGAATGACTTTGACGAGATGAGAGAAGAAGGCTTCAGTCCATCAAATTTCTCAGAGCTAAAGGAGGAATTACGTACCCAGCGCAAAGAAACTAAAAATCTTGAAAAAAAAGTGGAAGAATTGACGGCTAGACTAATTAATGCAGAGAAGGTCATAAACGAAATGAAAGAGATGAAAACCATGACACGAGAAATACGTGACAAATGCACAAGCTTCAGTAACCGACTCGATCAACTGGAAGAAAGAGTATCAGCAATTGAGGATCAAATGAATGAAATGAAGCGAGAAGAGAAACCAAAAGAAAAAAGAAGAAAAAGAAATGAACAAAGCCTGCAAGAAGTATGGGATTATGTAAAAAGACCAAATCTCCGTCTGATTGGGGTGCCTGAAAGTGAGGGGGAAAATGGAACCAAGTTGGAAAACACTCTTCAGGATATCATCCAGGAGAACTTCCCCAACCTAGTAGGGCAGGCCAACATTCAAATCCAGGAAATACAGAGAACGCCACAAAGATACTCCTCGAGAAGAGCAACTCCAAGACACATAATTGCCAGATTCACCAAAGTTGAAATGAAGGAAAAAATCTTAAGGGCAGCCAGAGAGAAAGGTCGGGTTACCCACAAAGGGAAGCCCATCAGACTCACAGCAGATCTCTCGGCAGAAACTCTACAAGCCAGAAGAGAGTGGGGGCCAATATTCAACATTCTTAAAGAAAAGAATTTTAAACCCAGAATTTCATATCCAGCCAAACTAAGTTTCATAAGTGAAGGAGAAATAAAATCCTTTACAGATAAGCAAATGCTTAGAGATTTTGTCACCACTAGGCCTGCCTTACAAGAGACCCTGAAGGAAGCACTCAACATGGAAAGGAACAACCGGTACCAGCCATCTCAAAAACATGCCAAAATGTAAAGACCATCGAGGCTAGGAAGAAACTGCATCAACTAATGAGCAAAATAACCAGTTAATATCATAATGGCAGGATCAAGTTCACACATAACAATCTTAACCTTAAATGTAAATGGACTAAATGCTCCAATTAAGAGACACAGACTGGCAAACTGGATAAAGAGTCAAGACCCATCAGTCTGCTGTATTCAGGAGACCCATCTCACACGCAGAGACATACATAGGCTCAAAATAAAGGGATGGAGGAAGATTTACCAAGCAAATGGAGAACAAAAAAAAGCGGGGGTTGCAATACTAGTCTCTGATAAAACAGACTTTAAACCATCAAAGATCAAAAGAGACAAAGAAGGCCATTACATAATGGTAAAGGGATCAATTCAACAGGAAGAGCTAACTATCCTAAATATATATGCACCCAATACAGGAGCACCCAGATTCATAAAGCAAGTCCTTAGAGACTTACAAAGAGACTTAGACTCCCATACAATAATAATGGGAGACTTCAACACTCCATTGTCAACATTAGACAGATCAACGAGACAGAAAGTTAACAAGGATATCCAGGAATTGAACTCATCTCTGCAGCAAGCAGACCTAATAGACATCTATAGAACTCTCCACCCCAAATCAACAGAATATACATTCTTCTCAGCACCACATCGTACTTATTCCAAAATTGACCACGTAATTGGAAGTAAAGCACTCCTCAGCAAATGTACAAGAACAGAAATTATAACAAACTGTCTCTCAGACCACAGTGCAATCAAACTAGAACTCAGGACTAAGAAACTCAATCAAAACCGCTCAACTACATGGAAACTGAACAACCTGCTCCTGAATGACTACTGGGTACATAACGAAATGAAGGCAGAAATAAAGATGTTCTTTGAAACCAATGAGAACAAAGATACAACATACCAGAATCTCTGGGACACATTTAAAGCAGTGTGTAGAGGGAAATTTATAGCACTAAATGCCCACAAGAGAAAGCAGGAAAGATCTAAAATTGACACTCTAACATCGCAATTAAAAGAACTAGAGAAGCAAGAGCAAACACATTCGAAAGCTAGCAGAAGGCTAGAAATAACTAAGATCAGAGCAGAACTGAAGGAGATAGAGACACAAAAAACCCTCCAAAAAATCAATGAATCCAGGAGTTGGTTTTTTGAAAAGATCAACAAAATTGACAGACCACTAGCAAGACTAATAAAGAAGAAAAGAGAGAAGAATCAAATCGACGCAATTAAAAATGAAAAAGGGGATATCACCACCGACCCCACAGAAATACAAACTACCATCAGAGAATACTATAAACACCTCTACGCAAATAAACTGGAAAATCTAGAAGAAATGGATAATTTCCTGGACACTTACACTCTTCCAAGACTAAACCAGGAAGAAGTTGAATCCCTGAATAGACCAATAGCAGGCTCTGAAATTGAGGCAACAATTAATAGCCTACCAACCAAAAAAAGTCCAGGACCAGATGGATTCACAGCTGAATTCTACCAGAGGTACAAGGAGGAGTTGGTACCATTCCTTCTGAAACTATTCCAATCAATAGAAAAAGAGGGAATCCTCCCTAACTCATTTTATGAGGCCAACATCATCCTGATACCAAAGCCTGGCAGAGATACAACAAAAAAAGAGAATTTTAGACCAATATCCCTGATGAACATCGATGCAAAAATCCTCAATAAAATACTGGCAAACCGGATTCAGCAACACATCAAAAAGCTTATCCACCATGATCAAGTGGGCTTCATCCCTGGGATGCAAGGCTGGTTCAACATTCGCAAATCAATAAACATAATCCAGCATATAAACAGAACCAAAGACAAGAACCACATGATTATTTCAATAGATGCAGAAAAGGCTTTTGACAAAATTCAACAGCCCTTCATGCTAAAAACGCTCAATAAATTCGGTATTGATGGAACGTACCTCAAAATAATAAGAGCTATTTATGACAAACCCACAGCCAATATCATACTGAATGGGCAAAAACTGGAAAAATTCCCTTTGAAAACTGGCACAAGACAGGGATGCCCTCTCTCACCACTCCTATTCAACATAGTGTTGGAAGTTCTGGCTAGGGCAATTAGGCAAGAGAAAGAAATCAGGGGTATTCAGTTAGGAAAAGAAGAAGTCAAATTGTCCCTGTTTGCAGATGACATGATTGTATATTTAGAAAACCCCATTGTCTCAGCCCAAAATCTCCTTAAGCTGATAAGCAACTTCAGCAAAGTCTCAGGATACAAAATTAATGTGCAAAAATCACAAGCATTCTTATACACCAATAACAGACAAACACAGAGCCAAATCATGAATGAACTTCCATTCACAATTGCTTCAAAGAGAATCAAATACCTAGGAATCCAACTTACAAGGGATGTAAAGGACCTCTTCAAGGAGAACTACAAACCACTGCTCAGTGAAATAAAAGAGGACACAAACAAATGGAAGAACATACCATGCTCATGGATAGGAAGAATCAATATCGTGAAAATGGCCATACTGCCCAAGGTAATTTATAGATTCAATGCCATCCCCATCAAGCTACCAATGAGTTTCTTCACAGAATTGGAAAAAACTGCTTTAAAGTTCATATGGAACCAAAAAAGAGCCCGCATCTCCAAGACAATCCTAAGTCAAAAGAACAAAGCTGGAGGCATCACGCTACCTGACTTCAAACTATACTACAAGGCTACAGTAACCAAAACAGCATGGTACTGGTACCAAAACAGAGATATAGACCAATGGAACAGAACAGAGTCCTCAGAAATAATACCACACATCTACAGCCATCTGATCTTTGACAAACCTGAGAGAAACAAGAAATGGGGAAAGGATTCCCTATTTAATAAATGGTGCTGGGAAAATTGGCTAGCCATAAGTAGAAAGCTGAAACTGGATCCTTTCCTTACTCCTTATACGAAAATTAATTCAAGATGGATTAGAGACTTAAATGTTAGACCTAATACCATAAAAATCCTAGAGGAAAATCTAGGTAGTACCATTCAGGACATAGGCATGGGCAAAGACTTCATGTCTAAAACACCAAAAGCAACGGCAGCAAAAGCCAAAATTGACAAATGGGATCTCATTAAACTAAAGAGCTTCTGCACAGCAAAAGAAACTACCATCAGAGTGAACAGGCAACCTACAGAATGGGAGAAAATTTTTGCAATCTACTCATCTGACAAAGGGCTAATATCCAGAACCTACAAAGAACTCAAACAAATTTACAAGAAAAAAACAAACAACCCCATCAAAAAGTGGGCAAAGGATATGAATAGACATTTCTCAAAAGAAGACATTCATACAGCCAACAAACACATGAAAAAATGCTCATCATCACTGGCCATCAGAGAAATGCAAATCAAAACCACAATGAGATACCATCTCACACCAGTTAGAATGGCGATCATTAAAAAGTCAGGAAACAACAGGTGCTGGAGAGGATGTGGAGAAATAGGAACACTTTTACACTGTTGGTGGGATTGTAAACTAGTTCAACCATTATGGAAAACAGTATGGCGATTCCTCAAGGATCTAGAACTAGATGTACCATATGACCCAGCCATCCCATTACTGGGGATATACCCAAAGGATTATAAATTATGCTGCTATAAAGACACATGCACACGTATGTTTATTGCAGCACTATTCACAATAGCAAAGACTTGGAATCAACCCAAATGTCCATCAGTGACAGATTGGATTAAGAAAATGTGGCACATATACACCATGGAATACTATGCAGCCATAAAAAAGGATGAGTTTGTGTCCTTTGTAGGGACATGGATGCAGCTGGAATCCATCATTCTTAGCAAACTATCACAAGAACAGAAAACCAAACACCGCATGTTCTCACTCATAGGTGGGAACTGAACAATGAGATCACTTGGACTCGGGAAGGGGAACATCACACACCGGGGCCTATCATGGGGAGGGGGGCGGGGGGAGGGATTGCATTGGGAGTTATACCTGATGTAAATGACGAGTTGATGGGTGCAGCACACCAACAAGGCACAAGTATACATATGTAACAAACCTGCACGTTATGCACATGTACCCTACAACTTACAGTATAATAATAATAAATAAATTAAAAAATAATAATAATAAAAAAAATAAAAATAAAAATAAAAAGTATTTTTGAAGCATGTAACTTAAAATAAAAGCAAACAGCTCACCACTTTCGATCTCCTCTTCATTATCATCCTCTAAGATGTTTGCTGGGGAGGCAGATTCTCCAGCTTCCATCATGCTTCTCAAAGCTTCCAGCTGTTCTGTTAGCAAAAACATGCATAGAGATGGTGACAGATGCTAGGTGACATACAAACCCTAAGCCTTCAGATCGACACTGAGAAGGAGGACATGAAAAGGCAGAGGAAACAGAATGTTCAGGCACCAAGGGCGCCATGTTCCTAAGGTTCAGCAGTGATCTCTCTCTCGCCCATTCCTGGTGGTCTTGACCTTGTAAGAAACCTTAACAACCACCTTATACACACATGATGAAGAATTGCGGGGTCATGGGTGAAATGACCAAAATTCTGGTCACCAAGTTTGAGAGGAGGTTCAGTCCTTGCAAAGAATTTAAGGCTAAATAACAAAAGCCTGTAATTTGGAGAATCTGGCACAGACCAAGGTTTATGAACAGTCATGGGGAATTGACAGAAAATAGGCAGGTTGGCAACAAAACCTCAGGAAAAAAATATTTGCAACGGATTTAACTGGGATTATATCGTACTATGCAAAATAAGACTAATATTTTTCTATAAGTCAGAAAGATAAAGGTAAATGAAATAATAAAAATGGGAAAACATGTAGGGACAAACCACAAATCATAATATGCAAAAAACTAGTTATTAAAGACACACAAATAACAAAACCCCTAAGGTACCACTTTTTTTCTATGAGTTGGACACACATTTAAAAATGGCCAACAGCCAGCATTAAGGATATGGGTGGGAAACAGGCACTCTCATATATGACTGGTGAAGAGTCTAAGTTGGTAGAACTTTCCTAAAAGAAAGCATAACAAACTATATCACAATATAAAATATGTATATGCTTTGGGTGAATAACTCTAATTGCACCAATTGATTTCAAGGAGAGGGTTGCACAAACATACAAAATAACATTCAAGCATGTTTATAGTAGTGAAAATCCATCAACTTGGGACTGGTTACATCATGCTATAATAAATGCATACAATTCTATGTAATAGATATTAGATTCTATATAGTGTTTCATACATTAGGATTAAAGTTAGTATGTAGATTTATATCCTGCTGATGTAAGTATACTTACCTGGTTAAATTTTAAAAATTAAAAATCAGTACCATTAATAGGATCTCAATTATGTTAAAAATGTAGGTATATACCTAGACATGTACATTATGTACATGTGTCTATAGTATATGAATATGTGTATAATACATGTTAGTGCTGTTACTTTCTTATACTTTTCATTGTCTTGATTTTTCTATGGCAGTATTGCTTTTGTAATAAAATAAACTGCCATTAACATAATTTAAAATTTTTCATTTAGAATACTTGGGGGGAAAATGCAGTGTAACCATGCCAATATTTGATACCATTAATTCACTGAACTAAGATATACTCTGGAAGAAAATATTTTCAAGGAAATCATCCTGGGAGAATAAAAGGAAACATGACTATATAAAATCATTTGTCTCTAGATCTCTCTATTCACATATACATAGTCACATACTCTTATGTACCTAGTATCCCTAGATATGTTTGGAGCACAGGGGCAAACTGAAAAGGGAAACTTATGAGGACTTTAGAGTGTGTAATATTATAAAATGCTGGTTCCTTGTATCTTGAGAAATTCTAAAATGCTTCTACTTTCCTCTCATTTTTCCTTGGGCCCCCTCCAAATTCTGACATATGAATATATAAATATGCTTTTCCTACTGCATGAATTAATTGATGTGGAAATTAAACTTAAATGGAAATGTGGCAATCTTGCTCTGAAAAGTACCTGTAACATCACCCCTACATCCTTCCCCCCAAAATTAGTGGTTTTAAAATAAATTGAATTCTAAACAGCTGAAATGTCCATACGTGTTATACTTGCTTCCATTATATATGTGTGTATTTCACTTACTTTTTTCAACTTCAGGTTTCAGCCGCTTGTTTTTTATGAGTATTTTTCTTTTGAGGTCATTGGGGGATGGCAAAGGTCTGCCTGGTTCAAGCTAGAGAGAAACAGAAAGAGCTGAATTAAGGAAGGCCTGTGCTTCTCCATTCTCCTTCCCAGCCCAGGAGGAGCCTGGGAGGCCTGGGAGTGATGCAACCCAACACCCACTAGATGGCAGGCGGCACAGCCTTCCGTTTTCACTCCCCAACCCAAGTTAGCACACTCATTCAGCTTTCCCTTAGACCAGTGCTGCAAACTTGAAATCCACATAGTTTCCAGAGGTGTGCAGAGCTGCTCCAACCTCCCCAGTGGAGCAGGGGTCTGGCCCAGGATGTGCGGGGGAGGGGTTCCTGCTCCCCTGAGGGCCTTGCACCTTTTAAGTATCTGGTAAAGTGCAAGGGATGATTGACGGCTGGGGTCAGAATTGGCTTTCCCAAGTTAGAGGCCCCCCAAATCCTCCCAAGGGTCAGGCTGTATAGTAAACCTGTCTGCTCAGTAGGCTGACCCAACCCTCAACACTTGAGATTGTGGTTTAGTGGGTTTGATAAGGGAATCAAGAACAGAGTTGTTCCAATTCCTGGAATCTGAACTTGACTACAGCATCATTTGCTTAGATTCATATATGCAAAGGAGATGTCCCTGCATGCTGTCACCTCTGATCTACAGAACCGTCCTGTATCTAGTCATCCATTTCCCATTCCTCCACCCATCTCTCTATATGCCCACCCACCCACCCTTCCACCCATCCATTCATTTTTAAAACTTGCTTTTATACTACTTATTATATGTAAGGCACTGTGCACTCATATGTCTGTCTTGCCTCCAATAAAACCCTTTGTTGAAATGCTGTTTCCTTCCAGCAGCCTGGTATAAGGAAGATCACTGGCCCATTCCCCAGTGACCTCTCTTGTACCAGGACACCTCCAACAAATAAAGCATCATAGGCCACCTTCTTTTCTAGTTATGTGTTCACGTTTGTGTCCTCCTCCCACTCCCAAGGTTGAAAGCTCTTTAGCTCCAGGAGCAGGTCTTATTCCCATTTATATTACCTATGCTTCCCAAAACACCTGTCCTGTATTCAAAGGAGAACAGGGTCTAGAGGCAGGGAACATAAGGCCTATTCACGCTGACTTCCTAGAACTAAATCAAATGGAAACACTTCAGCTACGATGGGAAATATCCTCTCCATTTACATGGGATGTACACTGAGTAAATGACTTTATAACTTTACTTCATCCTATTCACTTACATAGGGCAGACACCAAGTAACCAATGGAAACTTCTAGAGGGTATTTAAACCCCAGAAAATTCTGTAACGGGGCTCTTGAGCCCCTCTGCTCAGGCCCCTCCCACCCTGTGGAGTGTACTTTCATTTTCAATAAATCTCTGCTTTTGTTGCTTCATTCTTTCCTTGCTTTGTTTGTGCATTTTGCCCAATTCTTTGTTCAAGATGCCAAGAACCTGGACACCCTTCAGCGGGAAAGAATATGTGCACATCACTTCACTAAGAATACAGTGATCTTTCCACAAAAGCAATCACCTTAACCCAATCAGGAAAATAAACAGAGGGCCTAGGTAAAAATAAATAAATAAAATAAATCAGAGCTGTTTCTTGTTTGGGTTCCCTTAGAAACAGCCTCAGAGAAAAGTATTATTGCACCAGGTCATCTACTTGGAAGGAAACTCCAACAGAGGTGTGGGGAAATGAGAAAAAGAAGACAGGCGGCCCATCAAGGGTGTGTTACCAAGCAAGTTATCACTGCAGCCACCTGGAGCACGATTCTGCTGGGAAACCCTGGGAGGCAGAGAAGAGCAGGTGCTCAGGGTTATCCCACCTCAGGAAGGATGAAGCATGGGAGAGGGATAATTCCCTGGCACTGCTGGTCTATCTTTCATGTGTGGCAGAGCAGGCTCCAGTGACCAGAGCTCACTCTCAGGCAAGAAGCTGTGGATGTTGGCAGTGGAAAGTCAGGCCAGTGTTCAGGGAAACAGGAGGCACTGTAAGGATATGGGCAGGTCACCTGCAGCGACTGCTTCTGCAAGTTCAAGAGAAGAAGGAAGGGGGGCAGAGGATACAGATATCCTTGTCTCTCACATTTTTTTTCAGTTCCCATAGACACACTTCTGAAAAGAACCTCATTGTTAAACCACCTAAAGTGTTTACATGCAGTACATAGCACCTTCCTGCTGTCACTTGCTGTGATGTTCTTATGCCACTACCTCAAGCTACCAGGTTTGGGCCCATCAGGTGCTGCTTGTCAATAGCAGTTCTTTCTACTTTGATTTCATTAGCTGCCTTGGAGCTCATAACATCTTGTGACTGTGGATCTTAATCTCTTGGAGGTCATGGATCCTTATAAAAATGTGATTAACTCTCTAGAATGAGTATATACAAAAAAATTGCAGGCAATTAGAACGAATTCATAGATCTCATAAAGCCTGTCTATGGAGCACAGGTTAATGTTCTTCGCTTTATGAAGAAATTAGCAGGTGTAAAATGAAGTTCAAAAATGCATGTGTAACATTGCCCAATGATTTATTTTGGAGTTAGGAATGTGAACTTCAGGATGCCATGACATCAATTCAGGGCACTTTCCACAGCATCAGGCTCCCATGGGTTCTGAATCCTGGGTTCATAGACAGTTCACCTGGAGGGCTTTTAAAACACCATGCTCAGGCCTGACCCTGCATCAATTCAACCAGTCTCCGAGTGGGGCCCTGGCACAGGTGTTTTTAACAGTTTTGCAGGTGATTCCAACATGTAACTGAAGTTGAGAATGACTGACCTGAATCTGGACTCTTGGCCTGGGTGCTTTATGAAATTTTAAGATTGAGATCTGAAAAACCATAAGACCCAAAGATCCTCCAAATTAAATTGAACCAGATGTTTATTTTGTGTCTCTTTACATCCCTCTGAAGCATGATGTAAGCTTTCTGTACCAAAGAATTTAAATAAATATGAAGATCTTTAGCATTAGTCCTCCAGTACTACTTGACCCCTCAGAAATTTTCAAAACAAATCCATTCATGCTAGAAATACGGTTTGCTAAAAATACATACTGGATGTGATTCAAGCGCTTGTTTCAACAGGAGATCCCCAAATAGATCTTCGCAATATTTGGACATCTTGTACTGTTGATATTTGCTGGAGAGAAAAAAAAGTGGCATTTGTAAATTCAAACACCCATTAACCGTCCAAGAATAAAAAGCACCCATTCCTAGGCAATTAAGATTCTCACTTGGCAAAATGCACGATTGTCCTCTTAATGCTAATGTGAGATGTACCAAAAACTTTAACTGGTATAATTTTAAAAGACAGAGAAGGAGGTTCTGTTCCAAAACTAAGAGCTGGAAAGAAGAATAAAAAATGTCTTTCAAGTTAATCAAATCTGATTTCAAATATACTGCCACATCTTCCAACTCAATGGAACTTTAAGTAAGGTGTCCCAGTCTCTGAACTTTTGTTTGGAACAAGTATTTCTGAAACACATTAAAATGATTTGGTTTGGTGGGGGCAAGACTGGTTTTTTTATGTTTTTTTTTTTTTTAATGTTTTTTGCTTTGTGTAAGAGTAGGTGTCCTTGCTGGAGGATTATTTGAACTTGGTACTTCAGAAAACAAACTACTCAGCTATTTAAAAAGATGTAGAGCAGGAGTGGGCATTAGGGGTTAGGAAACAATACCACACAGAGACTTGAGGCAGAATGGATCATTATACCTGCAGTGATTTTCAAAGGAGAGAATTACAGGATATTCTGATGTGACAAATGCAGTTTCCTTGATGGCTTGAATTACATCCTTTAAAGACCAAAAAAAAAAAAAAAATGTTAATGAGAGAAAACAGCAAAAAAATTAAGGCACCTAACACTATTCAGAGACTATTAATTGAGTCTTTCAGGAAGTCAGTTCCAGCAATTCAGACCTGGAGCCCCCATCTATCTCAATACCTCTACAGGTTGAGTTCCCTGTGGTTACAGCCACGGTGCAGTTAATGGTTAATGACAATTTTTAAGCTATCTTTTACTTCTCCAGAATTATGGTGCTATTAACTTACAAGAGATTTCACCTAAGTGGCATGCCAGTTTCCGGCTTGTTAATCTGCCAAGCCAGGAGTTCAGAGTCCACCTTTCTTCTTGAGGAGCAGGTGATCTCTGGCACAGAGGCTCTCACTCCAGACCACTGTATGATTCCTCCCCATCTCGTGCAGAAAACTGTGGGCAGTAACCTAAGGACTGTTGGAGGCTTTTACTGACTTTCCTCTGTGTTTGGAAATCAGTCTTGGGCTATACTTCATTAACTTGATGTAGACCTGTGTGTATTCATGTGACATTTACAGTATCCCTTGTTTCCTATTAGCCTGGTTACAAGGTCAGGGGAAGGGGTTCTAGTTGGTCAGACAACATGTAAGTGAATCAGTGAAGTGTTCTGGACCCCCCATCTGTAACGCAGAGCTTAATTACAGAAAACAACATTTGAAGGAGCTAAACATAATCTTCCCTTTTCACTATTCTCCATGAAATAGGAGAGGCTTTAAGAGACGGTTGGCCCTGCCTCTGCTTAGCTTGAGAAAGGAAGGCTTCAAATCAGCACTTCTACAACCAGAGCATTGTATTTGGTAAAAATCCCCAAATTCTTAGTGGTTTGTAGCTAATCACAGGGCAAATCTCGTCATTCAGTTAATCAGAAAAATATTTCACAATAGTTATCTAGGCAAATCCATTTGACATGATAAAGCCCGAGGTTAGATAATCTTGAAATATTTTATTGAGGCATTCCTTATGGTAGTCATTTAGTTATTCTTCCTGGCTGTGCAAATTCATGGCTTCCCACTTGAATATACTCTTGGTACATATCAGGAAATATTATCTTGAATTCATTGCTGGTCAAAACTCTCCAACATCTTGGCTAAGAGAAATACTATGCATAGCATCTAGACATCTCTCTGTGTGTGTGTGTGTGTGTGTGCGCGCGCGTGTGTGTGTGTGTGTTTTGAGATAGAGTCTCTCTCTGTTGCTGAGGCTGGAGAGCAATGGCATGATCTGGGCTCACTGCAACCTCCGCCTCCTGGGTTCAAGCAATTCTCCTGCCTCCGCCTCAGCTGGGATTACAGGTGCTCGCCACCACACCAGCTAATTTTTGTATTTTTAGTAGAGACTGGGTTTTACCATGTTGGCCAGGCTGATTTCAAACTCCTGATGTCAAGTGATCCACCTGCCTCCACCACCCAAAGTGGTGGGATTACAGGCGTGAGCCACCATGCCCAGTGGCACCTGTGTTGTTGAAAATACCCATGGTGCTGTTTCACATGTAGGTGGAGTTGAGAACTGCTGCTCCTGGTGTTGTAATATCTATCCTGAGTTACACCAAACTGACAGACAGCTGTAGCTGACATTCGCCAACTACAGAATTTCATTCTTTTGATTTGTCTAACCTCATTATCTTATTCTCTTATTATTTTATTTATTTATTGAGATGGAGTTTCGCTCTTGTTGCCCAGGCTAGAATGCAACGGTGCAATCTTGGCTCACTGCAACCTCCACCTCTCAGGTTCAAGCGATTCTCTTGCCTCAGCCTCCCGAGTAGCTGGGATTACAGACATGCATCACCATGACTGGCTAACTTTGCATTTTTGTTAGAGACAGGGTTTCTCCATGTTGGTCAGGCTGGTCTCCAACTCCCGACCTCAGGTGATCTGCCCACCTCAGCTTCCCAAAGTGCTGGGATTACAGGCGTGAGCCACCACACCCAGGCTGTCCTATTTGTATAGGCCCTATTTACCGTCTATTTTATTCCTGTATTCTATTTATTTTTTTCTGCCACCTTGAAGTCCTTTAGGAATAATGCAAAGTAAATAAGCAAATAAGTACATAACAAAAGGAGACACTGTTTTTAAGGTAAGTAAAACTAGGTAAACTCTGCCAGAGAAACCTTGTTACATAACACAGTCACCATTTGAAAGCAGGAAAAGTATCATGAAGGGGACATTCAGTGGAAAAGATCTTTGTCTTGACTTTTTCCTCAAGACTGAAAGAAGACAATATGAAGGTACAATGCTTGAGAAAATGAATCATTTGTTTTCTCTTCTCCATCTCCCTATTTCCTGCATTTTTACAGAGTTTGGAAAAGTCTGTGTAATTATTTTAAAAGTTACCTTAAAAAGGATATCTGTACACATTGCTTTTCCATGAGTTATTATTGGTTCTTGGTCTTCACCTTTTCCATCCCAGCAGTCAAGTTCAACACATCTAGGGACATAGTGAAGTTACAATATTGAAACTTTACAATAAAATAGTGTGTATACAAATTAAAAGAAAGACATAAAAATAAGTTGTTTTCTTACAGAACAGAAAATTGAATAAGTAACCTGATTATTTCATGGCATATACAGGTAAAAACTACATTATACTCCTCATCTGGTTGGTATTATCAAAAAGGGATTGTCTGAGTGAGATTAAGAGACTTAAGAAATATAACAAGCATCATGGTTCTGGATGAAATCCTACTTGTGACAAAGCTGCAATAAGGGACAATTTGGGGGTCAGGCGTGGTGAGGCCGAGGCGGGCGGATCACTTGAGGTCAGGAGTTGGAGACCAGCCTGGCCAACACGGCAAAACCCTATCTCTACTAAAAATACAAAAATTAGCCAGGTGTGATGGCTACTTGGGAGGCTATAATCCCAGCTACCTGGGAGGCTGAGGCATGAGAATTTCTTGAACCCAGGAGGGGAGGTTCCAGTGAGCTGACATCACGCCACTGCACTCCAGCCTGGGCAACAAAGTAAGACTCTGTCTCAATTAAAAAAAAAAAAAAAAAGACAATTTGGTTGGGGACAACTGGGGAAATATGAATGTGGGCTGGATTTTTGATAACATCAAAATTACTTTTAATTTTGATAGGCTGGATGATGTTACTTTGGCCATTCCAGAAAATGTTTAGTGATTCATACTCAAGTATTCAGAGGAAGTATGCAAATGGAAGTAGTAACACAGTTAATTTCTTTCAACGTATTTCCATATCCAAAAAAATAGTCAGTTAAAAGAAAGTATTATTTAATTGATAACCAAGAAAAAAAATCATAATGTAACTACATTTCTTATGTTTCACTTTCATTATTTTTGCCATATTTTAAACCTGAAATATTTGTCAGTTTCTATAAAACAAAAACTATTTTCAATAATTTCTATTCTCAGAAAATTAAATTTTTAAATTTTACATCAAATAAAGCTAATTTACAAATGCCTATAATCAATGGCCAGTTAGCTCAATTGGTTAGAGCATGGCGCTAATAACAAATACCTATAATCAACAGAAAACTCAACATGACTTCTTACAATATGCATGTTTTCTTTTTTGTGGTTTTGGGGGCATATTTTAAATTTACAGTAAAGAAAAGTCTTTTTACAGTAAAGTCTTTTGGATGACTGTAGATCTTTTGAGGCTGGATCTTACAGGTTTTGCAAATGAACCAGACATGATGTGAAAGAATAAAACAAGTTGAACATGAGCCCAGTGGTTTTTCTGGAAGAGATATTGCCCTTTTCTCAAGGTTAAATGACCATGATAATCCATTAAAGGGAATAAACAAATGTCCTTTTCATCCTGATTACTATTTCCTACTTTTCAGAGAAAAGTAAATTAAACTAAAGGGCATCACACACAAAAAACAAATTGCCATCTTAGTTCCTCACCTGCAACCAGCCAGGAGAACCTGTCTGTACATTTCTACCGAAGACTTCCCGCCGAACTGTCTGCCAGTCAGATAAGTGTTATGGGAAGAACTGATGAAGTAGTGAGCCAGAGGATGGTCCATTTCTTGGTAAAGTTCTAAACGATCTAGGAAGACTGGGGCGTTTTCATCTGACATCAGATATCTGCAAAACCCATCACTTGATATAAGGCCTAGGGGAAAAAGAACATCTTAGTAGCACTTGTAGCTCTGAAGATGCACATCTCATGTTTTATTCGTGGAAGTTGAGGCAGCTTAAATTATAAGGGTAAAAACTTCTTCATAGTCTCTTTCCCAAGAACCTTCATCTGTCAGAACTTGAATGAAATAAGAGAGTTGCACATTATAAGTAACATAATGAATTCCACACACAGGTGGCATTTTGCTTTTACATCCATGATGGCAGAGGTACATGGTCCCCCAAGTTCAGAAACACAACACTGGGGAGGTATGGTGACCAGGGGTCCACGGGACCTGTATCAAGTTCTGCTCTTGCTACTCACTCCTTTGGCTCCTGGGTGTCAGCTCCTTCTTTTGTCAATTGGGGAAAAAGACTGGCCCTATCTGACTTCCAAGATCATCATAATGGGAAATAAGGGGAATAGATATGAGAGGTGCTCTTTAAAAATGGAAAATGTATTAATTATAAGACATTATTGTTCTCACTGAATTGGAAAAGGGATTTTTCTTGGAGATGATGGCGCTTCTGAATTTAAATAATTCAGTTTTCAATTTTATCTAAAAGTCAGGTTATGGGACTGGTGAGAAGAGTATACAGTGGTCATTGAAACGTGGCCCCAAAAGGCACCCTTCATTTCAATCACACCTTTCTGACATGGGGTAGAGCCCATGTGGTAACTACAGGAGCCACAATCAGTATTTACGCAACTTATAAATGGTTGATGCATCGACAGCTTCAACTTTTTGTTTTATTTAAGAACTTGCAAGTTATGAACTGATTTCAAGCTTACAGAAGTGTTCAGATGATAGCATAATGAATAGCCATGGACCTACACTGGTGTGGTCAGATCTCAACATTTTGCCTTATTTGATTTACATTTTTGATTATTTGATTTACATTTAAAATAATACATAATTCTTGATGCCACTGAAGCATCCTGTATACCCCACCTCAATTCCATTCCATACCAGATAGATAACTACTACCCTAGTTTTGGTGTTTACCCCAAAAATGGTTTTGCAATCTTACTACATATGCATTTATCCAAACAACAGGTAGTTTGGGCTGTTCTCAATTTTACATAAAAGCTATCCCACTGTGTGCATTTGCAACTTGCTATTTTTATCTTTATATACCAGTTATACAAGTAGATCTTGTTCATTCATTTTTCACTGAAGGCACAGAAGTCCATATATGAATATATTATAATTTATTATCCATTATTTTGTTGATGGATAGTTAGGTCATTTCTAATTATACATGAAAGTAGAAATTTGTATACCTTTCTCCTTGGGTACCTTCATTCATTCTAAAGAGCAAGTACTTTTAGAGGCACCAGGATAGATGCAGTGATAGAAGAAACAGGTAAGCCCTGCCTTCATGAAACTCTCATATTATGAGTGACAGAAACAAATAAGTAA
The DNA here is from genome assembly GCF_003255815.1 of Theropithecus gelada. NCBI lineage: Eukaryota > Metazoa > Chordata > Mammalia > Primates > Cercopithecidae > Theropithecus > Theropithecus gelada. The sequence goes on along the minus strand of NC_037678.1, from coordinate 80,721,890 downwards.
ACAAATAACTATAATGTCAAAGAAGTACTAGAAGGACAGAAAAAGCAGGAAGGAAGGTGATAAAGCATGACAGTATGCCGTGTTAAATATGGGCCAGTGAAAGCACTTCTGAGGTCACGTACATGTGTGAGGAGCAAGTCACACGCACACCCAGGAAACACCAGTCCAGGGAGAAGGATCAGCAAGTGCAAAGACCTTGATGCAGGTGTGTGCATGCCAACATCATTCAATGACAGCAAGACAGAGCAAGTGACCAAGGAAAAATGTAGCCTGAAATGAGGTTGGAGATGGAGCCAAAGGCTATGTTAGTTGGACTTTGGCCCTCACTAAGTGCTTTAGATTTTATTCTAAATGTGTTGGGAAGCCTTTGAGGGTTTCGAAGGGTGGAATAACATGATTAGATTTGGTTTTAAAAGATTTACTCTGGCTGCTGTGTGGAGCATAAATTGTAGGACACTGAGTAGGAAGGAGAAGGCGTTGCTTGGAGAGGGATGATGAAGGCTTGGATAGTCGGTAGTGCTGGAGATGGTGAGAAGTGATTTATTTAGGATTTCTTTTGAGGCTGGATCTTACAGGTTTTGCAAATGAACCAGACATGATGTGAAAGAATGAAACAAGTTCAACATGAGCCCAGTGGTTTTGACTGGGTAAATAATGGTACTATTTTATAGGCTTCGAAAGGAACAGATCTAGGGGTAGGAAGGATCAAAATATGTTGTATATATACATTGGAAATGCCCATTCAGCATCCAAATGGAGAGTTCTACTACAGGTCTGTAGTGTAAGCTGGAGGTTAGGACTGGAGAGTTTAATAGAAGAAATGTAAAGCCATTGGCTTGGATGAGCTCAGGTACACAGTGAGTATAGATGGAGCAGAGATCTGAGAACTGTGCCGCTCTGGCATCCAGAGTTTGGGAAATGTATGACAGATTCTCTAGGGTACATACCTAGCAGTGAAAATGCTGGGCTGTATAAGAGGCATATTTTTCACTTTATAAACTATTGCCAAAATATTCCCCAAGATGGTTGTACCAATGTAGGGTCTTGCCAGAAGTTTGTAAGAATGGCTTTGTACTGCATTCTCACCCACACTTGAAAATGACAGATATTAAAATTTCCATCACTTGTGAAATGGTCAAGCTACCCTTTTTGATGTGTCAATGGTCACTTCACAGACCTTTAAAACTTAGAAGGAATTTGGAAATAAACAAGGACACACCTCAATCATGACATTTATCACACTGCCACGGAATTGTTGAATCACTTGTCTTTCTCCTTGAACAGATGGCAACTGCCTTCAAGGCTGGGGACATTTCTTATTGTTTTGAATTCCTAGCATCTGGCACAGTGCTTGGCACCCAGTCAGCCCTCTACGAACTTCAAAGAATGAAGGTAGGGAAGGGAAACACTAGCCAAATTACTGCATGATGCCCACCACCTTACAAGAAGGGAAAATGAGGCCCCAGGAGGCTAGTTCCTAGCTCAAGGTCACAGGGAAGTGACAAGAATCATATCACCTCCTGCCACTATAAAGTGTTAGATTTTCTACCAAGTTGTACCACCCTTTGCTGTAATCATAAGCAACGTGAAATAAATTACGGTATTCAGAATATTGACAGAGAGGGAAGGAATGAAGCGTTCTTGCAAAACAGGTATCTTCAGCCATAGCAGAAAGTGTAAATGCACAACTACAACCAAACAGAAAACTACTGGGCTTAGAAAAATATCAGGGGTGAAATCATGCAGTGCAGAGGGCCAGGCATATCTATAAAGAGGATCCAGATAACATATAGACCATTCAGCCACACTCACTGGCATTAGATATAAAGAAAAATATATATTCTAAAAAGGAGGAAACTGAGGCCTTGAGATTCATGGACATATGGGACAGATGGAACTTGAACTTTCATCTCTTTAAATTCTCCACTGAGACATAAGACCAAAGGCTCTAGCTCAGGTACCCCCAGCTCTCCCTCCCATGTTCTGCAGGCATTTCTCACTGCTATGGGACTGATTTTAAAATTTCTCCCCATGCCTTTCCTTTGACAAATATTTGAGAGAACAACCCTTTGTTTCCAAAGTTTCTTTGAAAGGGGCCAAGGTCCAGAAACACCAGCAATTAGCTAAGGCGATTCCTATTTAACTTCATATTAATTGTATTTATCTTTCATACCAGAGGTTAAATGAGCAGTGAGAGGGCATGTCAAATCACATATTAAATTTATTTGGCTTAGCAAAACAAAAGGGAGAAAAAGAAGACATGTAAGTTTTTATATGACAGAAATTATTTTCAAAGATTGCAAGTAGAGACTGTATTGGTTGTTTTAATATTTCAAGCAATATGCAATACCATAATCTAATATAAGAAAGTACATGGGAAAATAGCACTATAATATATTTAATAATACAATAAATTTCACAATATACTTCAGCCAACATGGGCTAATTCTGATGAAAGCTAAAATATATATGAACTTAAGAGTAGAAAAAAAAAATCAGTCATCAATCCATGGCTCTAGGGAGTTCCAAAGCAGTTACAGATATCTTTAAAGAAATCAAGGCTTTAAAAGTTGCATATTTTCTTGTTTTAAAGAAAAAAAGTCCTTTTTCATATTTATTACCTTTTTTCTTCAAATCTTCATCAGGTTCATACATCTCAATGATCTGCATTGCCCTTTTGGTATCATAAAATGGAAATAAAATTTCATTCAATCGAGGATCTCGTTGATGCTATGATAAGAAAATAACTCCATTTAGGTTGCTATTTCTTGGCCTTGAGGCATTAGACATTACTAAGTTTATAATTTATAAAACAAAGTATATCTAGACTATCATATTTATAATTACAAAGATAGGACTTCACTGCCTTCCTGCCTTTCTCCTTAAAATACGCTTCAAAAAGTCCAGATTTGGGAGTACTTTGGGTTAGTCTCCCTGAACTAGAGAGAGAGAGAGAATACATTTTTCCCCTTCAAAAGTTGAAGGACACGTAATACAGTGTGCATGTCAATTGTACTGTCTTCCAGTTCCCACACAACAGGGAAGGCATTTGGCATAAATGTCTATAAAATGTGAGGTCAAAATATTTTAAAAAAGCAAACACCAACCCCCAAAAATAGTTCAAATAAATAGGTAATATACTAATTTAAGTGCCCCTCCAAAACCCCAGAAGTAGTAACAAGAAAAATCCTAATGTTACACAGGCAAACATTATCTCATTTTCATAACAGCTTTCTACGTCAATCCATGATTTCTTGGGCCCTCAACAAATTTCATTTTCTTGAGTAACTATTTTTTTCAAAATGAACCAATTGCAATGATGAAAATTAATCAGCACAAGCATATTTACAAGCTATAAACAATATAGAATTCTCTGGGCAGAGGGTCCATGAATGATTACAGGACTTAAGAGGTTGGTGACACATTACTGTTTTCAAATCGACACCTAAGGAGCTCCTGCTATGACATGAGGCACCAGGAGCAATGCTGTCCCTGCAGTGATGTCATCCTAACTTCATGGCAATGATGAAAAATCTAGTTTACTAACTGACTCAGCTCCAATTGTGTGTGTGTGTGTGTAGGCAGTGGGTCCAATAAACTTCCTTCACTGTTCACTGAGGATTAGAGGACAGCACTGTGTCCCCGGTCATCCCTTATATAAATAAATGAATACATGAATAAATAAAGCAAACTTCAATGGAATAATGACAGATAAGCAGATGTGAGCAAAACCTGGTCAATAAAGAGGACCTTGGTGACAACTCTTTACCCAAATATATGCACAGACTGAAAAACATTGTTGGAAAGTTATTTAAAAAGTAACTGTTAAAAGTTCATATGGATTTCCCTTCCCTATTTGTTTTGGAATGGGCATTGGAAAAGTGAGCTATACACAGAATGAATGCTTTTGGCCAACAGAGCACTTGGATGTCATTTCCTCATGCATATGGGGCCCAGCCTTTTCTGGTTCCCCTTCTCCCCCACTGAGTTAAGAGCATTAACTCATAAGGAATCAATATCAAATTTCATCAACTTATCCCAATGAAGCATGCTTCTGTTGTAATCTAAAAAATTATGGCTCACAACAGCTCACATTCACGCATATGCTAGAACAGAAACTTATATTAACAGCAGGCCTTGAGGCCACCAGGAACAAAAGTTATGGGATATGCAGAGAAAGAGGATTGTGAAGTGGACCATGGAATGCCAGGCAAGTGAAGGCATGCTACACCTTGTTCAGGAAATTGATGCCATCATGCAATGGAGCCCACTACTCAAGGAAACAAGGAGCTCCATCCTTCTGGTGAGAATGCATTGTTTTAAAAACAAACAAACTGACAACAACAAAAAACCCATCTTTCTAGGCACATCCCTTCTCACATCTCCATAAATAATACCATGGAAGAAGATGAATACAGGATGAAAAAGGTCCTTTTTAGACCCCAGCACTGTTACGTTCATAGTTGGCCACTTTCTCTTCCTTATTAAAATTAAGTTTTTTTAAAAAAAAATGTTTGTTGGTAAATATTCTGAACTCAGTGAGATGATGGGGCAAATCCATATGAATTAAAAAATGAAGGAAAAAGGGATTCAGCTACAGGAGAGAGAAGAGAAAAAATTAGGAAAGGAGAGAAAACTCAGACATTTTTGTGCATTTCTAAATATACATGCATTTGTGTATTCTGACAAGGTACTACCTGAGGTGTAATCTGTGGATGATAGCATCAGCCTCACCAACACCTGGCAACTTGCTAGAAATGCAGCTTCTCAGGTCCCTCCCTAGATCTACTGAATCTACTGATCTCTGGGGTGGAATCCATTAATCTGTGTTTTTCATAAGACTTCTGACTAATTCTGATGTGCTCAAGTATAAGAATCACTTTACCTAACATATAAAGGTAGGCATTTTAACATATTTGCATATCAGTAAAAAGAAAAGTACCTAAGTCCCAGAAGGATAGAAGAATGTTCAGTGTTTCAGATGTCCTCCCAATTAAACACTATTAAAATTTAGTCAGAGGGTATGATATTCATTAGATCATCCTGCTTATGAGAAGCCAAAGCCAGGAAAACCAAGTCCTAAAATGGATGTATCATATTCTGAAAATTACATTTGCAGCAAATAAGCATGAAGCACAGACAATGTGAAATTGCATTTGTCTTTGCTTCTGCTCCACTAGACAACAATCTTCAGCTCTCCCTAAAACCTTCATGCTTCAAAAAGGTAGCATAAAGCAATCTGGGTAATCCGAAGGAAAGGAAACAAATGTAAGATTTACATTAGAGTCAGAAAACTATTATTTTCATATTAAAAACAAGAGGAGAAGGATCATTTCCAGCTGCTCTCACAGTAATAAGGCTGTGGTAGAGTTCAACATAGACACAAGCACAGTGAGGTGAGATGCTTCACATCTCTGAGGAACCAACAGTTTTCAGGTAGGATTTGGGGAAACAAGGTACTCAGGTTATTCACCCCATGGTATCCAGTGCTTTGTAAAATGAGATTCTAAATGACTTCCAAAAAGAGGTCACAGAACTGTGTCCAAGTAAGTAAGGAGGAGATGAACAGAACTCCAGTATTATGTCCTTACTGGTACTGAGAAGAGGCCTCATCTGGCTTCAATCCAAGTAGCACTGGGAGAGATGAATGTTGACATAAATAATATTTTTTAAATATAGAAGGAATAATTGGCAAGGATAAGCTAATTCATAAGACTAAATACCCTCCTTCTCTCTCTGCCTGTGCATTTAAAGCATAAAGATCTTGTAAAAGGAAAGAGATCCTGGGTCCTTTTAAAATATTCTTTCATCTGCAAAAAGAAAAAAGTCAGGTTGAACCCTGCTGTGATCCTATGATATGTGTGAGGAAGGGGGAAGATTACCAGCAACAAGAAAGTAAAGCTACTTCTTGATTCCTGTGGACCTTTTTCCTCTCTTCCTTATTTTGATCTCTCTCTCCTGCCCTCAACCCATCTCCCGATTCTACAGGACCCTAGTTATCATCTTTGTAAGAAGTCAAACAGAGAATGAAGGTAAAACTAAAAATCAATTTTGCTTCTCATTAGGAATAGGGAAAGGGAGGTAAAACTAACCAAAGCCAAGAGATTTTAACCAGTCTTGCCACATACAAGCAATTGAGCTAGTAGTAGTGTCTCACCATGTGGCAGCTCACATTAAGTGCCTCTGCTATCCCTCCTGGACTCTAGTTTGCTATTTTCATAATATAGGCAAAGAAGATTTCTCTCAGTCCATTGGATGAGACTAAGAGACATAGATGTGGCAAAATTTTAGCTCTGAGTGGTGGATTCCTATGGCTAAATTCTTAGTGGAGAATAACAGGTGTACCTCACTCTCATATTCTTCTCACTCACACTAAACATTCCAAGGAGGAATCCAGTAATCCACTAGGATGGTGCTTTACACACTTGAACCTGTAGATAAATCACCTGGAGATCCTGTTAAATTCAGACTCTGACTCAGGAGGTCTTGGTGGGACCCAAGACTCTGCATTTCTAATAAGCTCCCAAGGGGTGCCGATGCTCTTGGTCCACGGATCACACTTTGGGGAGCAACGAACAAGGAGATACTGAGAAGCCAATGAGGAGTCAGGTCTAAAGCTACTACTGAAAAGCTAGTCAGTGTTGATTGCGTAGATAGGGAGGAGGTCACCCTATAGGGTGAACAAAGCAGTAAGTGGACTATATATATATAGTCTCTCCTCTCCTTGCAGCCCCCTGAAGATACACATTAGTATATGAATAAAAACTTTCATAGAAAGAGTGAAGGCATTTACCAGTTGGAAGGTGGTAGGAGCCAGCATGTCTTTTGCTAATATAAATGGGATTTAGGTTTTCCTACTATCTATTCTAACTGGTTAATGGTAGTGTATGTGTGTCTCCTGGTTTTTTGCTTTGCTCATTGTTTCTCTGGTTACCTTGCTGAACTCTCTAATTACTTCAAAGAGTTTTTCCGTTGAATTGTTTATATCAGGGTAGACAATTAGCATCTGCAAATGAGACTAGGACCCTGTCCTTTCCAGTGTTCATGGGACTTGCTTATTTTTTATTTTTATTTTTATTTTGTCTCATTATATGAACCAGTGGACTGGAAAAACTTGAAATGTTTTCAAGTAAAATAAACACTGTATTGTACTCAAAGGATTTAAAAGTAGAGGCATCTGTCTGATATGTGGGGTAGTATTTGCTCTTTCTTGCATCAGTGCATTTACACTTTAGTTAACATAGTTTCTAAAGTGCAACCTTTATAAATCTGAAGCCATTGAACCTTCACAAGGAACCTTCACAGGGGCTTCCAACGCAGTGTTGGATACTGGCTTGTTGAGACTATGTGGCTAAGGCATTTTGAAAATGTTTAGGTTTAAACTTTTGGAGTCATAGACTCTTACATTCCAATGCCCATTCTTTCTTGAGTGAGCTCTCTCTGTCTCCTTTTGAAGTTGTTCTGCCCAAGGGGTGTTGTTGATTTTGGAGAGGTAAGAGGGTCCAGGGTAGGACTCAAAAGAGGGGGTGCAAGGAACAGGTAGAATGTTCTCTATGTTTGACAAGCCTTCTTCAAGCAGACATTCAAGTTTTTTGTCTAGTTCTTCCAGTTGAGTTCACTAGGATAGAAAAGGAAGACATTCAGGGTAGACACTTGGATTAAAAATAAATCCTTCCTGAGCAGTCTTACAGTCTCTATGATCTAAAGAAATCTAGAATCACACTGATTCCATCAGTCATACCCCAAAATTTAAGGTGCTTCCTTAATGTGAATAGGACATCAAATAGAAGGAAACACTATTTAAAAAAAAAGAATGCTATTGTCTACTGTAATAGTGAGTGATAAAAGGTTGACAAATAATAAATACTTTAAGAAAGAATCTGAATGGCAGAACAAGAAAGTATGGATGGTGATATTTTTTAAAAATTAAATATTATGTCTAAGAATTACAGGAGTGACTATTGGGAACACCAACAAAAACAACGCATAAAAGGAAATGCATCAGATAAGAGCCTATAAATACTGCACGTATCCTCAGGACCTCAGAGTTGTTTCATCCTTTGAACAGTGAAATGCAGCATTAAGGTCTCTGTAATGTTTCATAGAGGGCTTCATCCCAAAGAGCACAAGAGGCCTTGTCTTGGAAAGTGGCAAACTGAAGATGTGGTAGATTTTCTCCTTTACACTAAACTGTCTTTCCTCTTCACCTCACCAAACCTAAGATGATCAATGAACCAAAGTGCATGAAGAAGCCAAGGGACATAAAACAAAACAAAACAAGAAACCAAAAAACAAAAGGCAGAAGAGGGGGAAGGGGTTAAAGAAACAAAACAAGGCAATTTAACTTCTGAGCAGCTGTGACATAAGAATGTGGATAATATCTGGGTAAAGATTATGAACACTGTATTTATATGATGAAAAACCAGTGGAGTGGAAAAACTTGAAATGTTTTCAAGTAAAATGAACACTGTATTATACATGAAGGATTATTTGAGAGGCATCTGTCTGATATGTGGGGTAGGACTTTCTCTTTCTTGCATCAGTGCATTTACACTTTAGTTAACATAGTTTCTAAAGTGCAACTTTTATAAATTTGAAGTCACTGAACCTTCACAAGGAAAGAAAAGAAGATGTAATTTGTCTCTATGAAGTGGCAAATTAAGGTCTGCCTTTTTATCTTTTCTTAAGATAATACCTTTCATCTGTCATGATACCGTCTTTTCTGGCATTTTCTCTTTATATGGTATAATGATTAACTTAAATTATTTTGAAACAAAAGCATATTGTCCATCCTTCACTTAAAGTCTTATTAACATGTTAGAAAAAAAAGTGAATTTTCCATTTTGGATTAACAAGATTCTTGATGGGTTTCACTGAAGGGAAAACTTTTTTTGCTTGTGTGAAGAAAAAAGTAGTTCATTTTAGTTGTAATAAAAGTTGCAAACTTTTTTTGTTCTAAAATGTTTTTCTCTTGTGCTTAAGCAAATTTTATCAACCAGTTTTGGTTGTTAAGTTAATCACATTATAAAATTAGCTCTGAGCTTGTTATAAAAAGAAAAAGTACAAATTTAACCTGCAATCCTATTGGCCTAAAACTCAATATATTTTCACCCAGGAACTCAAGTGTTTTGCTTGTTGTCAAAATATTCTATTTGAGCCAACATATTTTTCTTACATGCAATCCATTAAAAGACAAAAATAAAGCTTTCCAGTCCATGCAAAGGTATGAGATAAAGTTAGCAATGGAGAATCCAACTACAGTCTAGTAAACTCAATCCATTCTCTTTCTATTTAATGAGATCAATAGAAAAAAAAGTACCTTAAATATCATCTTGCAAAAACAAAGACACATTTACTTAAATGAATATATTATACAATTCACACATACACACAGAACCAGAGCTACATATAACAGCCAGAAACCAACAAAAAGCGGTGTGCAAAGCCAACGTGAAGAAAGCACATGAACACACAGGGCAGCAGCTGATTTTTGCACCTGGTAAAGCCATAATGGAAAGATCAGCAGGTCAGAAGCAAAGCGAATAAGGGCATATGATGCAGGCATGCAATAAGGACACCAGAGAAGGCAAGCCACTGCACACAGACTTTATGGAGTTAATGTATGAAAAAGCTTACTTCATTTAGAAAGCTCACTAATTGGTCTACCGTTAAATAATCAGTTTTGTCTCCATTGCTGAAAAGAAATTTATTAGAAAAAGTAAGTTTTTGTATATGATGCTACAGTAGGTACGATTTACATGTTGACATTTGTTGATGATAATTCTAAACTTATTTTCTAACCCTGAAGTAGTGGTGAATTCTTAAAATGGCCAGAGACTGTTCATAAGGGGAGAAAAATACAACAACAACAACAACAACAAAAGAAAGAAAACACTCCCACTAGGTCACAGAAAATGTCTGCAAATTTTTTTTTTATTTTTTTATTTTTTTTACCATTTTCAGAAGATGTTACTTCAAAAACAACATGTAAGTCATCCATTTGAAATAATTGGAATGAATGAACTTTTCAAAAACATATTAACATTCCAAATTGAATCTAGTTAGTTCACATAATGGGTTAATACCTAAAGGAGCAGGTTAAAATTGTAGGTAGTTAGTAAAGCCAATGCAAAAAAAAAGTTCCAGGTGCTGCAATTAATGTATGTAAAAGTTTCTCAAAAACTCAGAGTGAACTTTTACACTGATAAACTATGGGGTGAAAAATGTAACGCTGACTAGATATTCCTAGATACTACCAACATACTATATTAAAATAGGACAAAAATGTTTTAAAAATAAAAAAGGACAGTGATAATATTTATATGACACTTCCTCATATGTGGAACTTACATTTTTTTGAAAAGATCTTCTATATCTGTCCGAGGACAAATCTTTTGTGTCAGTTCATAGAACTTTTCATAAGTAAATGCCGTGGGCTCAATTTCATCGTTCTGTAAGGAACAAAATCATGTTATGAATCACAGAACCTTTTTTCCCTTGGAGGGTGAGAATCTATGAAGGTTCATGAAGCAAGGTGAAGACCACTTGGACTCAGGGCCTTCATCTCTGATTCCTGCTGACAGAAGCCCGGAGGCCAACTTGCAGGCACTGCCAGGCCATCTCCCTAAAAAACAGTGCGTGTACATCAGTTTTTCTAGTTATCACGCTGCCAGATTCTGTGTGTGTGAACACCTGGCTACAGCTGGGCTTGCTCTGGGAAATACCCCAAAGAATGAATATAAACATTTCCTCCAACTCACCTTGAGGGAGAAAAGTGTCTGCCTGAGGGATGCTGAATAAATCAAGCCCAAGGTTTAATTATGCTTATTTAGTGAATTTTCACAAGACCATGTGAAGGGGCTTAGGGTAACCATGTAAGATTTTACTTTTCATACTGAAATTTATATTTCAAATAGGACTTATTAAAATAGTACCAGGCTTCAATCTTTCTTGAAGTCAATAAATTAATTTCAATTTTTTTAAATTTGAAGGGCCATGAATACAAATGGTGTGGGGAGAGATGCTTCACAAAATATTGCACAACCACCTTGTAGAACTGAATTTATTAGTTACTTATTCATGCTAATGTTGTGCCTGGTTGAGGCAGTGTTGGTGAGCTTCTTTAAAATAAACTGTGTAACACAGCGAGCTGGCCTTCATTTCTTTTTCTTAAGAAAGGTAACAAAAATCATTCGAAGCAAACTATTTACATTTTTAGAGATTTAGGTTAAAATGCCCAGGAAACAAAAGGAAGGAAGGGAGGAAGGAAAGGAGGGAGGGAGAGAGAAAGGGAGAGGGAGGAAGAAGAAAGAAAAGAAAATTAACTGTACTATATGTCACTGACATATAATTCCAAATCTAATTGAGATCAGTTTAATATAAATAATCTAGCTCATTACATATGAGAAGATAAATAAACAAATTGGTTTTAGAAATACATTGTTAAGTTAATGAATACCTTTCCACTGGGAAGACCTAACTCCTTGAGTGCTTGAAAGATCACCTTTTCTGTTTTCCCCGATGCAAAGGTTCTAGTAATACTAGGGCAGAAAAGAAAGAAAGACACATTAGAGTTATTATTCATTATGTTTTCTCTGATGCAAAGATCCAGGTCCTACTATGGAGAGTGAGACTAGGGTAAAAGGAAAAGGAGAATAAAATTACTTCTCATTTGCTGATGTTTTTCATTTCCCAAACTAGTTCCTCCAGTGTCCCTCTGGTTCCTGGAGCTGGTTATGCTAGTGATGCAACTTGAATCTAAGACCGGGGTCCCCTGGTGCTTGGGAGAACAAGGGGCAAGGGGCACTGGAGGGACACACATTTATTTTTTATTTTTTATTATACTTTAAGTTCTAGGGTACATGTGCACAAGGTGCAGGTTTGTTACTAAATATGTATACATGTGCCATGTTGGTGTGCTGCACCCATTAACTCATCATTTACATTAGGTATATCTCCTAATGCTATCCCTACCCCTCCTGTCACCCCATGACAGGCTCCGGTGTGTGATGTTCCCCTTCCTTGTGTCCAGGTGTTCTCACTGTTCAATTCCTGCCTATGAGTGATGGTTTCCAGCTTCATCCATGTCCCTGCAAAGGACATGAACTCATCCTTTTTTATGGCTGCATAGTATTTCATGGTGTATATGTGCCACATTTTCTTAATCCAGTCTATCATTGATGGACATTTGAGTTGGTTCCAAGTCTTTGTTATTGTGAATAGTGCCACAATAAACATGCGTGTGCATGTGTCTTTACAGCAGCATGATTTATAATCCTTTAGGTATATACCCAGTAATGAGATGGCTGGGTCAAGTGGTATTTCTAGTTCTAGATCCTTGAGGAATCGCCACACTGTCTTCCACAATGGTTGAACTAGTTTACAGTCCCACCAACAGTGTAAAAGTGTTCCTATTTCTCCACATCCTCTCCAGCATCTGTTGTTTCCTGACTTTTTAATGACTGCCATTCTAACTGGTGTGAGATGGTATCTCATTGTGGTTTTGATTTGCATTTCTCTGATGGCTAGTGATGATGAGCATTTTTTCATGTGTCTATTGGCTGCATAAATGTCTTCTTTTGAGAAGTGTCTATTCATATCCTTTGCCCACTTTTTGATGGGGTTGTTTTCTTCTTGTAAGTTTGTTTGAGTTCTTTGTAGGTTCTGGATATTAGCCCTTTGTCAGATGAGTAGATTGCAAAAATTTTCTGCCATTCTGTAGGTTGCCTGTTTACTCTGATGGTAGTTTCTTTTGCTGTGTAGAAGCTCTTTCGTTTAATTAGATCCCATTTGTCAATTTTGGCTTTTGTTGCCATTGCTTTTGGTGTTTTAGACATGAAGTCCTTGCCCATGCCTATGTTCTGAATGGTATTGTCTAGGTTTTCTTCTAGGGTTTTTATGGTTTTAGGTCTAACATTTAAGTCTTTAATCCATCTTGAATTAATTTTTGTATAAGGTGTAAGGAAGGGAACCAGTTTCAGCTTTCTACATGTGGCTAGCCAGTTTTCCCAGCACCATTTATTAAATAGGGAATCCTTTCCCCATTTTTTGTTTTTGTCAGGTTTGTCAAAGATCAGATGGTTGTAGATGTGTGGCATTATTTCCGAAGGCTCTGTTCTGTTCCATTGGTCTATATATCTGTTTTGGTACCAGTACCATGCTATTTTGGTTACTGTAGCCTTGTAGTATAGTTTGAAGTCAGGTAGCGTGATGCCTCCAGCTTTGTTCTTTTGACTTAGGATTGTCTTGGCAATGCGGACTCTTTTTTGGTTCCATATGAACTTTAGTTTTTTTCCTATTCTGTGAAGAAAGTCCTTGGTAGCTTGATGGGGATGGCATTGAATCTATGAATTACTTTGGGCAGTATGGCCGTTTTCAAGATATTGATTCTTCCTATCCATGAGCATGGAATGTTCTTCCGTTTGTTTGTGTCCTCTTTTATTTCACTGAGCAGTGGTTTGTAGTTCTCCCTGAAGAGGTCCTTACAATCCCTTGTAAGTTGGATTCCTAGGTATTTTATTCTCTTTGAAGCAATTGTGAAAGGGAGTTCACTCATGATTTGCCTCTCTGTTTGTCTGTTATTGGTGTATAAGAATGCTTATGATTTTTGCACATTGATTTCGTATCCTGAGACTTTGCTGACGTTGCTTATCAGCTTAAGGAGATTTTGGGCTGAGACGATGGGGTTTTCTAAATATACAATCATGTCATCTGCAAACAGGGACAATTTGACTTCCTCTTTTCCTAATTGATTATTTTTTGAGACAGAGTCTCAGTCTGTCACCCAGGCTGAAGTGCAGTGGCGCTATCTCAGCTCACTGCAATCTCCGCCTCCCAGGTTTGAGCAATTCTCCTGCCTCCACCTCCTGAGTATCCAGGACTACAGGTGCACACCACCACACCCAGGTAATTTTCGTATTTTTAGTACAGATGGGGTTTCACCATATTGGTCAGGCTGGTCTCAAACTCCTGATCTCAGGTGATCCACCCACCTCAGCCTCCCAAAGTGCTAGGATTACAGGCGTGAGCCACAGTGCCCGGCTTGGTATACAAATTTTTGGACAAAAACAATGATAAATTCTGATGCTACCAAATTACCTTCTTATGCAAAAGGAATGTGACAGATAAGACAGCTCTAGAACAAACCCTCATGTTGACGATATCTGGGCCTGGGGAAAAGGAGATGGCCCCTTACAACTCAACCCATGCCTTCAGTTTTCCTTATCCTGGTTCCCACACTTAACCACAGTTGACATAGGTGTGAACAGACATATTTTGTTCTTGTTTTCAAGCTAAGCACACTTGAGCCCCTCTGAAATGTCAGCTGCCTCAAGGATTAAGGACTTTATTATGAAAATGATGGGTTGGGTGAGGGGGAAGGGGAACAATTATCCAACGTTTCAACAAATCTCGGTAATACCCCAAGACATAGTATTTTTAGATAGCCTTTTAACTAGAACAGTGAGCACCAAGACTAGTAGAATAGATAACACCTTGATGAACACACTTTCTGGTAATGATAAAAGTAGGAGAGACTCTCCATTATAAATGTGTTGGTGCCACTCAGAATGAAAGCTATTGAGCAGAGGACTTGATGCCCTGGAACACCAAACTTATCTCTGACCCATACCTTAGCCACCAAGGAGCCTTCACTCGCTCCCTGATTGTGTTACCATGATAATTTAATTTTAACTTGACATTCAGAAGTCCAGCTTGACTTGAGGATAGAATCTTACTTCTATCTATGAAGGCTGGCTTTGGAATGCCTCCCTTGTGAGCACAGAAGGATATTTAACAGCATCTCATGCCTGGCGTTTTTGTACTTTCCGCCATCCATGCTAAGTACAAGGCAAGCTCTATATGAGAGTGCTGATAGTTCATCTTTGTGAGTGGGAGAAAGCACCACTCCAGTGGCAGAGTAGGACTTCCCAAAATAGACTAAGAAGAAGTAGCTTTAGGTAAATGAATTGTGTTCATTCACAGCTTTATTGTTTCATGCCAGGTCCAAGAACACTTCAAGAAGTACATTTTTAAGAGTTCTTGAGACAGTTGTATTCAAATATAAGGAGGCCTGTGAATTCTCTTTAACAAATCTACAAATATGGGAGAGAATATGTATGTGACATCAATAAATGGTTAAGATTCCTAGTACAGAGGGTGCTATGTTTATATTTTTCATCTCTAGAGTTCATGTAATTTTTATACATTAAATTGGGACAAGACAAAAATTTTCTCGCCTTTTTAATTTAGGGGAAAGTAGCTGTTCAGGGTGACTTTTATTTCATAAAAAGTTTGTGTTAACCTAGCTAGTAAGACTGGTAGGATCTGGCACCTGCTATCAGGAGAAGAATCTCTGCATAGCAATCGCAGAGGTATCCCAGCTAACTGAAGCCTCTGTTAGATTTGGACATGCCTGGCATAACAAGATGAAAACTGATCAACATGGGCATGAATTCAGCGGGTACGGAGCCTGAGCCTTTCCGGTGAAACAGAACCTGGGTACCAATAGGTTCTATTTCCTACACAGGAATTGAATCTTTGGCTAGGGTTTGGCCAGATGCCGAAAAATAGAAAGTAGAAGAATGTCTCAAGGGGAAGGGAGATGGAGCGGGGAAAAAGGAGAGATAATATCATGGCTGTGTTTCATGGGAACATAGAGTATTTACAAAGGGAATGTGATTTACTCAAATCTCTAGATAGCCCCATGTCCACATAAGCTTAGTGCCTCATAGCTAACTAGTACTCAATGAGTTTTTGTTGAATCAAAATAAACCACCGCCCATTCCCCAAAAGAAATGCTACAAAAGCAAACACCCTTGAGTTGTGTCCAGTCCTATTAGAGTCCTGGTTAAATTCTATTCCAGGGGACTTTGCAAGTGGCTAAAACAGCAGCGATCCTATAAACTAAGGGAGTCCTACTCTTTGCTAGCTGGCACAGGGTCTGCAATCTACACAATGGTTTTAACACCATGTTCTGAAATTTACAGAGAACTCTTCAGTGAAGGATGGGGCAACTGCCCCAGCAGAATCATATCTTCTTCATGCGCTGCTGGGCCTTCAGGATATGGATGGGCTGATTATATAGAAGTGCTTCCAAGACTGCACCTGCGGCTCTCAGCCTTCTCTAACACAGCCATCTTGTTTGGGATCTCTTCCAGCCCCTGCCCACAACTAATGTCTGGCTATTCATTTCCCAATTTTCTAGTCATTGGTGTCCACTCCAGGTTATGAGGGAGGAGGGAAGGTGGCAAAAGAGAAGTGTTATTTCCAAAACTTTGGTCTGAGTGGGAGGATAAACTGAGTGTGAATTTGTGAATTTGAGAGAAAGGCAGACTGCATGGGTTATGTACACAGCAAGACAAGAGAAGAGGGAGATTTTCTTCATGTGTTATTCCTGCAACTTCCTGGATATTAAATTTTGGTTTAATGCTAAACAGCAGGAACCCTTCCCAAGCTATGTAATCACTCTGAAGCCAGATCTCTTTTAATATTATGGACAGTACACTAATAGTTTCCATTTTAAAACCTTCAGAATGATAGTGAAGAAATAACGTTTTTATAGTATTTACTCTTCATATCCATTAAAACATTCACAACAATTTCCACCTAACTCTTGGCAGCTCATTCACCAATAGAGTTATCTGATTTTTTTTTTTTTTTTGGCATGGTATCAATTCTCCATCAACTCTAACAAACTGCCCCCAAATCACAGCTGCCTTGTGTCAAACACCTGTTAATACTGGCAAGTACCACAGAGTCCATGTCAAAGAGAGCTAAAGAAGACACCAAAATATCTAAGCTATTTCTACAAAAATGTGGTAATAATTTTGTATGTGAACATGTTAGATAAAAATCAGTGGAATCAGAAATGACTTCAAAGCTTGTATGACAATGACTTGATTCGTAGGATACATACAAATGAAACCAAGACTGCTGGTTAGAAGTGCTTTGATCACAATCTATGTGTCTCTACTTTGCCCATTTCCTGAACCTTATCTTGGAAGAAAAAGCAGGATAGTAAGGCATGTAAAAACACATCCAGCCTACATTTCTATTCTTCACACTGCTTTGTGCTGTCTGATTTTAAATAAAAATGCAATAGCCGTAGGGTACTGGGATACATTAAAATAATTGTTCTGCTATTGCTCAACTGAGCAAAGGATTTTAAATAAGGATAAGCATAAAGTATCTGCCAATAGTCATCAGTCAAGGCTGCTAACAGGGCTTTTTTCAAACTTCTAAAGTAGACAAAAAGTTGACTTCTAGCAAGTTATGAAATAAAAGCAGAGAATCCTACAGATAGATTTGGAAAGACCACAACAAATGCATGAGGTCTGTGACTCAGTAAGCCCTCAATAAAGGGTTAAATTAAAAAAATATATTGTCCAAGGTCTTCTTCATGACTTCTATGCTTTACATTTTCTCGATATTTAAGTGGTCACATGGATACTTTAGGTCGTGATTGTTTAATACACAAGACTGAGAAAAACGACGACTTCTGGGACAATTCTGTTAAATAGGAAAAGAGTAATGTCAAGGGAGTATGGAGACAGTCTCACAGGGATGCAGAACGGAAGTTGCAGAGCAGAATGAAACAGCTGAGAAGGGAAGGTGGGAAAGGAGAGTCAGAAATGGCCAGGAGCCACCAGCACATGCCACTGCTCCGTGCATCCACACAGATGCCGTGCACTCAGTGACCTGGTCATCTCTGAAAGAAAGATCAATTCTAAGACAGGATTCCATCTAGTAGTTCTGGGTTTTGTTTGTTATTATTTGTCGATTTGCTTATTTGTTAAAGTGGTGTCCAGAGAAGTGAACATAAACCTGAGTCTGGAGAATCCTGGAAGACAGAGTTGGTATCTGGGGAACCCATGTTTGATTCTGGTCATGGGCTTAGGTTCATGAATCCAGATACACGCCTGTCTTCATGTGAACAGCAGATGCCCTGGGACCCAGCCCAACTTCTGGAATTTCCATGAATGCTTAAAACAAACACCAACCACAAAGGTACTAGAGAGTGGTAAAGAATTCCCATCACTGCTGTCGAAAGAGTTTCCAACTGCACCCAGAGACCATGTGTAAACCCTAACCTCTGGAAGGACGTGAGAAGCAGAAAAGAGGGATGCATGGGGAATCCTCAGAGGGTGAAATCTGTCTACCTAAGTATCAAAGAACACATGTGGAGCACGTATCCTGTCCATGTTTTCTTTATTCTTGATTCCACCCAAGCCTTTTTATTTATTTATTTATTTATTTATTTATTTATTTATTTATTTATTTATTTTTTGAGATAGAGTCTTGCTCTGTCGCCCAGGCTGGAATGCAGTGGCAGGATCTCGGCTCACTGCAAGCTCTGCCTCCTGGGTCCACGCCCTTCTCCTGCCTCAGCCTCTCAAGTACCTGGGAGTATAGGCGCCCACCACCAACCCTGGCTAATTTTTTTTTTTTTTTGTATTTTTAGTAGAGACGGGTTTCACTATGTTAGCTAGGATGGTCTTGATCTCCTGACCTCGTGATCCACCCACCTTGGCCTCCCAAATCCTGCTGGGATTACAGGCGTGAGCCACCGCACCCAGCCCCAAGCCTTTTTATTCTTTGTCACTGTTACCTGCGTCAGGGCAAAAGTGGAAAGGACAGCTCCACAGAGTGTGTGGTGTCAGTTACAGTACACGTAGAGAGTAGGCAGCACGAAGCCAGAGGAGGAGCCCTATCTACCCTGAGCACCAGATGAGCAGCAAAGCCCAGAATGAAAATGCTCTGTTCAGAGGCATCACAATTCTCAAGACACGGTCCACACCCTTCCACAGTAGGTGCACAATATTATCTTTAAGTTTAGCTAACAGTTGCTCAGGGCAAATAAGCAAAAGAAACATAAATCCTAAAAACCCACTTATTTGCAGATTTTAAAATACAGTGCTGGCCGGGCGCAGTGGCTCACACCTGTAACGAGGCGGGTGGATCATGAAGTCAGGAGATCAAGACCATCCTGGCTAACATGGTGAAACCCCGCCTCTACTAAAAATACAAAAACAATTAGCCAAGCGTGATGGCAGGCGCCTGTAGTCCCAGCTACTCGGGAGGCTGAGGCAGGAGAACGGCGTGAACCCGGAGGCGGAGCGTGCAGTGAGCAGAGATCCCGCCACTGCACTCCAGCCTGGGCAACAGAGCGAGACTCCATCTCAAAAAAAACAAAACAAAACAAAACAAAAAAACAAAACAAAACAAAAAAAGTGCTACATTTTCTGATGCTTTTTAAGTTGTCAAAGTGCCTCTTTTGCCACCTATTTTGACAAAAAAAAAAAAAATGCAGCTTTACTTCCGTAAATGATTTTTACCAACTGAATATAGCATTTGTCAAAGCAATTGAAACTAAGATTCCAGAAATATCTTTAAAGCATTTAACACATAAATACTTGTGAAGGGTTCTCTCTTTGGTTTGGGATCACAAGGGTTGATCCAGGGCATGGACAGCAGATAGGAATGATTACTTACCTCCTAACTGGAATTTTACCATTTGTGTTGGTCATAAATGCCAATTTCATCCAGCTGCAAAACAATAGCAATAACACTGCCTTAATGTTTCTTAGGGTGAACAGCTTCAATTCTGTTAAGAACTTTAAAACAAAGTTCATTCAAATCAAGAACATTGGTTCTGAAAATCAGACAATTATGTACTATGAGATGAATTTAGGGTTGTCAGATTTAGCACATAAATATACAGAGCTCTCAGTTAAACTTGAATTTCAGAAAAACAACAGTTTTTTTTTTTTTTTACTGTAAGTATATTCCAAATATTCCATAGGATATACTTATACTAAAATATAATTTGTTTCTTATCTAAAATTCATATTTAACTAAGTGTCCTCTATTTTATCTGGCAACCCTAGCTAAATGAGATGACTGCATGCTTGCAATGAGCAAAACACATCGTTTGTACTTATTTGCGATTGGTCTGCTCGATTATTGCTCTGTAATAATATATTAAAGTGGTGGGAAATGCAACTGCACGGTGACACCAGCCAGCCTTGTCTTGAGGACTCATGAGAACTCATCACTCCCAGCTCCTAGTGCTGCCAAGTACTGATCACATGGGTGCCTCCTTAATTTCCAGTGGTAAGACTAGTTCATCAACTCAAATTGATGGTGAACAATTCCTTGCTTTCCCCAGGCTTTCAGGAGACTCAGAACCTTTATCTGTACTTTGGAGCTAGGACTCTTCTTTGCTAATGACTCCCATTCTCACTGTTTCCAATCAAAATGTGCTAACAATCTGCAGAACATGATGATGTGGTAAAGTTTCTGTCTTAAGTTTCATAGACGCACCACCAACTACTTTAATAAGGGGATGTTTTAGGGATGAAGGGAGTAAGCAAAGAAGATTGGGCAGAAAAAAGAGTTAAGCAAAGTTGTGGTCTCAGATGGAGTTTGATTTAGCTTGAACTCACGTGAGATTGTGAGTGAACTCTCAAGTGATTTGTGCCAGATTTGGCAGTAAGAGGGATGGCCTACTGTACCCCATTGCAGCTCATCATTGGCTGTGGACTTCCCGCCAGAGGAGGGAAGAGTATAATCTTCCAGGAATGGGAGCTCCCCTGCAGCAGAGGGCAATGCTCTGAAGAAGCGGACAGGTCTGAGCCCTTGGTGAGCCCATCCCCATGGCAGATGATGGCTGGGTGAACACCAGCTTCACAAAGGGATCTGGGCAGGATGTCGCCAGATCTCATGTCAGCTACAGATATTTGTGTCACTCAGGTATAAGTAAGCCTTCTAAAAGTTTTTGACCTTTTAGGACTATCAGTGCCTGAAGTCATAACATCAGAATATCCACTGGGTTTCTCTTTAAAAACACATGCCAGGGCAACTGCAGAGGAAAAGGAGAAGCAGCTGCACAACAAATAGAAATAGATAAGACGAAATAACTTTCCTCCACTAAGAGGATGAAAGAAAATTGGAGGGGTACCATAACAATTAAGGTAAGTAGTACTGAATAAAGAATACTTTCCAATTTCATCTGCATGGTAATTTTGATGGGGACAGTGAGGAACAAGTCTAAGAATTTGCCATGGTGAAGCTCGGATTTATAGCCTAGAGACTATACCTGTAAGCACCTGCTACAATGACCAGAAGATAAGACATGACAGTACCTTTAGGACTAACCTCTTGGCCCATTGCCAAGTGAGTATGATGAATCACACTCTTGGTGCTCGGGCATAATTTTGAGAGATGCAGGCTTATCCCTGCAATTTCTCTACATGGTTACTCTTGGCACCTCACAGCTGCCTGCCAACGGCCCTGTGAAGGCAGATGGCCCCCACCTTCATGGATCACTGCTTTTCAAACTGGCTGACATTTGACTTTGGCTAGGATTCCTTTGTGGGTGATTTTCATGTCACCTTGAAAGGTTAACTTGGGTAGGATTTAAATCTACCACTGTAGTACTCCTCTGGATTTCAGAGACTGTAAGCTGGAGTAATTCCTTCTTTCATGGAAACAATAAATTCGGAAATCACCATTGGATCCTTGATCAAATCTTTAAATGACTGAATCCTACAGAAAAAAATTCAGAGGTATCTTTGAATTCCTGATTGTGTGCTAAACAGGGAGCACGGCACTTGGGGCTGAGGCTTCTTTTTCACTCTAGCATGGGTGTGTTGGCAAGTGCTTCTCTTGGCCACACTCCTCATTTCTCAGTTTTATGCAGCAGAGGATTGAATTATCCCAGCACTCAGCGATGACCCCAGACATGGGCAGAGCTGTCTGTCAGAAAACTCAGTCTGGGGACACAAAAGCCAGTACCCACAACTGACAAGATACAGAGTGACTCAGGTTCTAGTGTCCTTTGGCCATCAACTATTCTTTTCATATAGGTTTTGGGCTGTGGGTTTATCATGCATACCCTTCTAGGTGGTATGAAGAGTACCGATGTGTGTTGACCAACTCCAAGGTCAGGAGCATGGAGGGAAAGGCAAGTAGGAATTTGCCTGAGGAGAAAGGAACCACCTAGCCTTCATCTCTTCATCTGACCGTTTGTTTGATAACTGCCAAGAAGAAAGAGTAATGCAAACAACACTCACTGTTTCTTGAGGCACGTCATTGGACTGACATTGTTGGCCCTGAAGTTGTGTATGATTGATCTCAGGCCTTCTACCCATTGCTGAAAGAGAAAAAAAATATTCTTGGTGAGCAAATCTGCTGGAGTTAAATAGAGTGGTTTTTATTGGATAGATTGTATCCATTTTGTGTAATAAAAACACAAACTCTTCTTTTGTCCCTTTCCTGTTGCACAGTCATCTATATTTTGCCTGCTCATATTTTATTCTTTAATAAACAGCTTTCATTCTTTCCATGAAGACAAATGTGCCATCTATTGTGCCATTAAACTCTGGGCTGCCACAAAGGAATGCTGCCCACTGATTGACTTGTGAAGCTTTCCATTTGCGGCTTGTTTAAATATAAGCCCTTTTTCAGTTGCTGACAATCTTAGTTATTTCCAACCAGCATTATACAATACATAATGACATATTTAACTATTTTTATTTTGGAGGATAAATGCATAGGGTTTCATCAATTTTATTGTGTGATCCTTTCAGTCTAAGAGTTTGTTACATATCTTACCTGACTGTGTTTTCCAGCAAAGCCTTAAAAAGTAAAATGTTCTTTGATTGCCAGGGTGATCAGAGCAGTGATGTGTTCACATAATTTCTGTATAAGGCCTTGGACCTCACTTGTAGTTCATACCATCACTCCATGGATTTACAAGGACAAGTGAAGGGAGATTGTGCATGGCAGTAGAGGAATTTGGGTCTCTAAAAGGGCATTTACCAGAAAAGCTTAGCCCATGAATTAAGGCCAAATCTGCCCTTGGGTCCAAAAACTGATGCCAATGAATGCCATAAAAGAATCACACCCTTGGCAAAACACTTCGTAGCAAATTGATATTGTGGGTTAAATAGAACTGTGGCCCACACATAAGCTGATTCCTTACCTTCTTAGGTTTACAGCCTGACTGCTTAGATTTATGGCTTAGTGCAGAGGAAGGGAAAATATCTTGGAATAGACAGTAATATAGATGTAAACTCTATCTGCACTGTCTAGTATGGTATCCACTAGCCATATATGGCTATTTAAATTTAATAAAGTTCAGTGTCTCATTTGTACTAATCACATTTTACATGCTTAAACACCAATATGGGGTTGATGGCTCAGACAGTGCAGATAAAGAATATTTCCATCATCACAGATGGGACTGTTGGACAGCACTGCCTAGTAGAACCAGGTTTAAAAAAGTCAAGCAATTTAATCTCTGTAAGGGCAAAGGTGATGACTACATTCCAACAGAGTATGGTTTTGTTTTGCTTTGTTTTTTGCTGTTTAACATTTCTTTTAATTGTGTTAAAAATGGATATAACATAAAATTTATCCCTTCACCGTTTTTAAATGAAAAATTCAGTGGCAGTAAGTACACTCACGTTGTTATGCAACCAACATAAACAGTCATCTCCAGAACTCTTTTCCTCTTGTAAAACTGAAACTCCATATCCATTAAATAACTCCCCATCCCCCCTCCTTTCAGCCCTTGATTAATATTAATACCATTCTCCTTTCTGTCTCTATGATTCTGACTATGCTAGGTACGTCATATAAGTGGAACCATACAGAATTTGTCATTTCGTGACTGGCTTTCTTCACTTAGCATAATGTCCTCAAGGTTCATCCATGCTCTACCATGTATCGGAATTTCTTGCCTTTTAAAGGCTGAATACGCTCATCTATTCATCTCTGATGGACTCCTTGTCCATTGTGAATCGTATGTCTACTATGAACATTGGTATCCAAATAACTCAAGTTACTGCTTTCCATTCTTATTTATGGATAAATAACCAGATGTGGAACTTCTGGATCATAAAGTAATTCTATTTTTTAATTTTTAAAGGAAACACCATACTCTTTTTCATCGTGGCCATACCATTTTTCCCCCCCACCAACAAAGGACTGCAAATGCAACAAGGGAACCCTTTTGCTCAAGGGTTCTAATTTGTCTACATCTTCAACAACACTGGTTATTTTTCTGGGATTTTTTGTTTGTTTGTTTTCTTAAGTAGTAGCCAAACTAATGGATGTGAATCTAATAGTTTTTACTGATCCTGGTCATACCTAACAGTTTTCTGAGGGAAGGCTCAGGGGTTATAAGAGGTAAATTTTCTTTTGTGACTAGCAAAAGCAGAGCTGTAAATAGCATCGAAAGCCTCAGCAAGCATAATGGTGGAGTCAGGATTCTGAAGGAAGAGGAAGAAATGAAATAGTAGAATTAAAGAAATGCCTCAATTATTTTTCATCGGCAGACCTCACTTCCTCTGTCAGGCTAAATATGGACTATAACTCCCTGGAGACTATCAAATATCCTGTTATTGACCTAACAAACCACAGGCCCACACAGAGTTTCCCAAGAATAGACAGAAAAAGCACAAATAATTGGGTTGGCATTAACTAAGATGCATTTTCTCAACCTGCAGGCTTATTATATGTTCCAAAACAAAAAACAAAGTCCATAGTTTGCTAAGACAAAAAAAAAAGAAAAAAAAAGTTGACAATTTCCGAGACTGTTCACTGAGCTTTTTCTGATCATTCTAATTTAGTTGTTTCTCGAGATAAATTACAGTGGTGGTGCACTTTGAAGAGGCTTAAACAACTTTCATCCATCTTTCGAACAGACAACACTGGCAAGGAATCTTGTTTATTGTGATGGAAAGGTTAGTGAGAGTGACCTTTAAGGCCATCACTCCAGTGACAGGGCCCATGCTTTAGTTAGTAGGAAATGCCACCAGCATCCTCAGAAGCCCTAAAGGGCACTGGGAGGGAAGGTTGCTGCCTCTTTCTTCTTGCAATGATGAAAAGTGAGGTCAATGGCCTTGCCTAAGGTCACAGAGCAGCTGGTGCAGGGCAGACAGGCAACAAGAGCTCTGTGGTACATTCTTCGTGTTGGAGATTTTTATTTTCACTCAATGGCTTGCCCACACTTCTCTCCTCATGACATGGTAAAGGCCCCTTCTATTACTGTTCAGGTAAAGTACACGTAACATAACAAGGGCAAAGGACTGTAGGAAAAATATTAATGCTTCTTTGTCTTGTTGTTGTTGTTTAACATAAAATAGATGAAATGCCAGCAGGTGTCAGCAGAGCCCTGGAGTTTTGTTGGAAAGTAGTTTACCAGGAGTAAACTAGATGACTATCAACTTGTTTGACCATTTCCAGACTAACAGAAGCAATAAACCACGAATTGGATAATTTTAAAAATAAGCTCCTGTGGTAATCATCTACATAGTGACCAAGAGGTGCATTTTCCAGTTTTTGGAACACAAGTCATTGGCTGGATGGCAACATGACTTGTGCCACAGTCATGAGACTGTGATGACTCCTGAGATGACTCCTGCCACACTGGGCACTTTCCTTCTGGTCCGGCCACCCCAAGCCAAAGCCTGAGTCTGGGTTCTAGGGAACCAGACCAGAGGAGGTCATCTCTGATGTTCAGATCAGCATAGTTTCCCTGCTTCCCTAGTAGCTTGTTAATCTTTACTGTTCTCTCATTTTTTTAACCTTTTCTAACCATTCCTAAGTTAACTTAAAGTGTATTTCAGCCCTTCTAAGAAGAAGGGGGAAAGAAAGACTCTTCAAGGGACTTGAGGGCTTGTGCTGAATTGTTTGGAGGGCAAGGAGAGAAAGAGAAGCTGACTCTAATTCTTTCCTGGAACTTTTGACCTCTCCCCTGGGACTCCTTAAATTTATTTTCACCACCCAGACTCTGTCCAACTTCCAGGCAAATGTTTAGACCTTGCCCTTACCCATCTATCACCTTTACTCCAGGAACATTATGACTGACATAGACAAAAATAATCCCTTTCCCATGAAAATACAAACGTAGAGAGACACAGATACAACAAACCCAAACAAAAAATACTGTGAACTTACACTGAGCATATATTTTACTTTTTTCTTTTAAAAATATTGCTTATGTTATGAAAACAATATTTAAATTGTTTCCCCCATGTTTCCCCCATGTTATGAAAACAATATTTAAATATGCTTCATAGGAAAATGTAAAGCAAAGAAATATACACTAAGAAGCAAACATCGCCCCAAATCTCATGACGTATATTAAGAATTGGCCACCAATAACATTGTGCCATCAGCATTTCCTTTTTTTGTTGTTTTTCTAAGATGGAGTTTTGCTCTGTCACCCAGGCTGGAGTGCAGTGGTGCTATCTCGGCTCACTGCAACCTCTGCCTCCCAGGTTCAAGTGATTCTCCTGCCTCGGCCTCCTGAGTAGATGGGATTGCAGGTGCCCGCCACCATGCTCGGCTAATTTTTATTTTTATTTTTCTACTTTTAGTAGAGACGGGGTTTCGCCATGTTGGCCAGGGTGGTCTCGAACTCCTGACCTCAGGTGATCTGTCCACCTCGGCCTCCTAAAGAGCCGGAATTACAGGCGTGAGCAACTGCGCCCCAGTTTGCTATTGGTATTTCTAACCTTTCACTAGGCACAGGCTGGTCTGTCATCCTAAAATAACTAGTCCTATTATTCATCAGGCAGCACTATTTCCAATCTTAGAGTTCCAATCTTATCTCTAGTTTTTGATCCTGAAGAATTATTTTTAGTCTTTAGTCAAAGAAGCATATTGTCAACAGAAAAATGAACAGAGACCCTGTGGCACTCTCCAAGTTTGTGACATGATTTTCTCCAAAGGGACTCAGTAGCATCCTCCTTCATCTTTTGATGTTTGGCTCTCTGTTTTCACAGAAGAGACTACTGGTGAAGTCATCTTAACTAAGTTGTTCAAAAGTTAACTAGAGGCTTGTTATTAAAATGTACTCCAGGGACCAGCAGCATCAGGAACACCTGAGAACTTGTTAAAATGTAAATTATCAGGCCCCAGGTTGAATCCATCTTTAGGATGGGAAATAGGAATCTGTGTTTTAATCAGCCTTCCATGTGATTCTTTTGCACACAGACATACACATTTAAGAAGCACTGTTCTAAACCCTTACTACTCAAAGGGGCCCTAGACCAACAGCATCAACATCATCTGGGAGCTTGTTAGGAATGCAGAGTCCCAGGTCTCATCCCAGAACCATGGAAGCAGAACCTGCATTTTAGCAGGATGCCCAGGTGACTGGTGCGCACACTAGAATTTGAGAAGCATAGGTCTAAAAGAGCAGCCCCCCTCAACTTGGAGTTCTCCTTCGACTGCCCATATAAGATGTGAGTTTGGTTTTTGTCTTTGTTTGACACACAACAAAATACCATATATGAGTAGCTTATAAACAACAGAAATTTATTTCTCACAGTTCTGGGGACTGGGGAATCCAAGATCAAGGTGCCAACACTTTCGGTGGCAGCTTTCTAGTTCATAGGTGGTGCCTTCTAGCTGTGTCTTCATGCAGTGGAAAGGGCAAGGGGGCTATCTGGTGCCTTTTTAAAATAAGGACACTAATCCCATTCCTGAGGGCTCCATGCTTATGACCTAATTACCTCCCAAAGGCCCCATCCCCCAATGCCATCACCTTAGAGGGTAGGATTTCAGCTTATGAATTTTGGTAGGACACAAACATTCAGGACACAACAGTTTCCTAAGGGAGCTGCTGTTTCCGAGAGTGACTACACATGTGATATCCTATCTCACAGTGATGGCCCTGGGAAGAGTCCCATGGTTCCAGACTCATTCTTGGTTTTTGTCATGTCCCACCCTACCTGGGCTGAACAAATGTGTTCACTAGAATGGAAACTCTGACCTGCACACTTTTAGGGGATTGAGGTTCACATTTCTTGTATGTGGAAGCAAGAGGATGCAAGATGCTACAGGCAGCAGCTTTCATCTTCTCTATGTCTGAGCTGGAAGAAGAATCAATGACAGGGCCATCTGAAATATTTAAAACATGGGAACTTCTTGGTATTGGCAACTCATAAATCTAGATCGATGAATTTTTTTGTTGTTTTCTTGTTTTACTTTTATTTTTGTTTTGAGACAGGGTTTTGTTCTGTTGCCCAGGCTGGAGTGCAGTGGCCACAATCACAGCTCACTGCTGTCTTGACCTCCCTGGGACCAGATGATCCTCCCACCTCAGCTTCCCAGAAGCTGAGACCACAAGTGTGAGCCACCACACCCGGCCAATTTTTGTATTTTTTGTAGACATGGGGGTCTCGCCATGTTGCCCGGGCTAGTCTCAAACTCGTGGGCTCAAGTTATGTACCTGCTTGGGCCTCCTAAAGTGCTGGGATTACAGGCATGAGCCACTTCACCCAGCCTATTTTTTGTTTAAGTGAATGGAGATAAGAAAAAGTCGGCATTTTTCAAGTAGCCACTTTCAAGGTGCTTAATTGCTCTATCAATTAGTTTTAATCTGCTCAAATAATATGTCAGGAATGTATATGATTTGAAATATAGATTTTGACTCCTTGGCACTGTGAGTTCTGTTAAGACCTAAAGGGCATTCAAGAGAAATAAGACTCATTTCCATGCACTTGGAGCAAACTATGAAGCTTTTCAAGTACAGATTTCCACAGGATCTAATCTTGTCTAAGATAGAATTCCTTATAAGGTGCTTAGATGTAAAACTGCAACATTTCACAAATCTCCAGATGAATGCTATTCAGTGCAGGAACTACACCTTCATCTTAAGCTAGAAATTTAGTCTCATGAAAGCATTTGAGCTTTAGCTTGCCACGAAATATAGCCAGTGCCTCAGATTCTAAAGTAAATAGGGACTGTAGATAAATCACCACCAACATGTTTCCTCTTATGAGTCTATAAAAGCACGGCAAATGAAATCATTTCATTTTAATTAGGAGAAGGTTTAGTTGGCATTAAATTGTCAGTATTTAACTTTGAGGGCAGGATAAAGGGAAGAGATTTCCAGCTGGTACATTGTTAAAAGAACTATGTGAATAGCACTTAGAGACTAGACTGGTAGTTCCCAGCACCTGTGGTACATTAGAATCACCTGGGGGAACTTATAAGCCATTTCAGAAGCCTGGGTCTCACCCTAGAGATTCTAACTAATAATTAGAATGTGCTTGGGCTATCAATTTCCTTTTTTAAACACTACAGATAATTCTAACGTGAACCTATAGTTGAGGACCACTGAACTAGATGATGTGAACTAAATTTGGTTTGGGCAGGTGTTTCTCAAACTTTAATGTGCATTTGGATCACCTGGGGGCATTTGTGAACCACAGCATTGGATTCAGTAAGCCTGGCGTCTGCATTGAGATTCCGCATTTCTAACAAGCTTCCAAGAGATACCAGGCAGGCATTTGGGCTTGCCAGATTCCTGTGCCCTGGGCTCACAAGGATACCAGGGCTTGTATCTTATTTCTAGACAAATTGTGTATTTTGAATACCATGAAGAGCTCCACCAAAGAAAAGGTAGTTCCAGTCTGCATTATGCCAGAGGTTCTCAAGTGTGGTTCCCTTGATCAGCGGGTTGACCATCGCGTAGGAGCTTACCATAAGTGCCCATTCTCAGGCCCTATCCCAAATCTACGGAATCAGCAACTTGGGGGCAGGTCCCAGCAATCTGCATTTTAACAAGCCTCCAGGTGTCTATCATGCAGCAACCACTCCAGTAGGCGAGTATCAGAGCACCTGGTGCTAATGAGA
This sequence comes from Theropithecus gelada, assembly GCF_003255815.1. Taxonomy (NCBI): domain Eukaryota; kingdom Metazoa; phylum Chordata; class Mammalia; order Primates; family Cercopithecidae; genus Theropithecus; species Theropithecus gelada. The sequence continues at coordinate 80,692,235 of NC_037678.1, read as the reverse complement.
GAAAAAATTAACTGAAGGGGATGTGTAGGTGGCCACGGAAGGGTAGGCTTGTTTTATTTTGAATTAATTTTATTGAGGTATAATTTATATATAATGATTGACTTTTAAGCTTTGATTTAAATTTTTCAAATGCTAACTAACCACCTTTAGGGTGATTACTTAAAGTTTTAAATTCTCATTCCCTGGTTTTGCATGAAAATTCACACACACCCCACTGCATGTGTTGAAGTATTCGAAAGAAATTTACAGGTAACATAAAAGCAATGTAGGCACCCATAGTGAGGTTGGGTAAGAGGGTATTTCAAGCCACAAGAAATTCAGGAGCTGGTGATTTCCAGCAGGGAGCTGGCCCAGAGGAAGACTGTTGGAAGTTACAGCTCCTCCTGCTTGAAAAAGTTCTGGTCTGGAAGATCTGGGCTTCTGGGGATAACTCTTACTAGATGATTCAGTACAGAAACCAGACAGAGGTCTACTTCTTAGAATTGCGGTACATGATCAGAACATGGGCCACTACAGAAACCAGACAGAGGTCTACTTCTTAGAATTGGGGTACATCAGAACATGACTTGGGCCACCAACTGCCCAGTCTAGACCTAAAGACCAAGGCCAGAGCCAGTAGAGCAGCAGGAGGAGCCAAAAGCTAAGGGCTAGCATTCCCAAAGCCTGGGTCCCCATTCCCACAGCATTTGGTCCAGGTCTGAGGCCTGGGAATTATAAAATCCCAGCAGCAGAGGTGGAGAGTGAGAAGCTGATGGTACAGGCGGGACTTGACAACTGAAATGAACATTTTATCTTTCTAAAGTATTCATCTAGGACACTAAATCCAGGATAAAAACCCAGGATAGAAAGCTACATCAGTGAGCCTGTGATAATGACTGACAGCAACCTACTTCTGAAACTAGTGGCTAAAAAGCAACAGGAGTTTTGCCCCCCTGTCAAAATTAGAAAGACAACCCAATATTACTTTCAAAAGCCCTTGGTAAGTCAGTAATAATCCTCATAAAGTTTTCAAATTCTAAAAGAGAAGAATTGAAAGGGGGAAAAAGAGAGCAACTGGGGTCTCTTTTTCTTGACAGTCTGAAGCTGCAGAGTAAAGTTGATGAAAGTGAAAGAAGAAATGTATTAAGTGCCATATGATTTTTAAATCACCCTCAGAGCATGCTGAATGAGTATTTGAGCAAGAAATAAGCTGCCATCTATGAATATGGGTGGCTGTGTTTGAAAGATAGAACTGAATGGGTGAGGATAATATTTATACATTCCTAGACAATATTAAATCATGTGATTCTTTCACCCTCAGAGCATGGTGAATGAGTATCTGTGCAAGAAATAAGCTGCCATCTATGAGTATGGGTGGCTGTGTTTGAAAGATATAATTGAATGGGTGAGGATAATATTTACACATTCCTAGACAAAATTAATTTAGTCAGTTCCAGAGAGTCAAAACAGTCTATCAGCCTGGCTGGTTATCTTAACAACACTGGCCAGTTAGGTCAAAAAAGGCCTCTAAATAGCCACAAGAAAGAAGACGACACCTGCGCTGTTCTTGGTCATCACTCAGAAGCTGCAGTCCCAAACTTTCATACCAATGGCTTTCTTTGTTAGCATTCCTTAGACACAATTTTTGCATTGCCTAAGCCTGATTCTATATATTAATAGATACCCTGTAGCAATGTCCTATTGGATCTATAAAATCTCATCACAAATAATTGCATCTATTTCCAAATATCTACTACAATAAATATACTGTTATGGACACAAAAGATCAGGAGAGAAAAGTATATACATAGAGTATACTTACATTAATGCCTATGTTCACTTGTGCTTCTGATTTTAGATATACAACACATGATGTTCTTTAGTGTCTGAAAGTCTGCAGACCAACTACATTCCTACACCCCCAGAAATCTTTCAAAAAGAAAATAAGACATTTGGTTTATTTTATGTAACATTATTTGGCATCCAAATGGAGAGCTCTAAAAGAATGGAGGGATTTTAAAATGTTGAGAAAACCAAAAGCATTATCTTATGCCAGTCAGCAACCATCAGTTTTTTGACAGCATACTTTTGGTCTCAACTCAGTCAAATTTGTAAAATTCTGATGGTATGGGATGAGTAAACAGCTGGTGAATTAAAAGGTGTTCATAAAGTTGTTTCTTTAGTTAATGGCCTGTATTTATAACCCCCATGGTCACATTCTTCCTGACATGTACCTGTTGACAATGTTGGCAAATTAAGTCATGCCAAAGTAAATAATATTTCAACTTGATGACAATCCTACCTGCTTAGCCTGAGATCAATATAATCAATCAAGAAGCCTTTGTCTAACTCTCAACTAGGCAGCATCAACCAATTCAGTTCAGGCAAATCAAATCTATAGGTAATTCTATAAACTAAATAGGACTTTCAATATAAGAGCTACTAAAAGGAATCTAAATTGGTGGGCTTGAGTTTCATGACCTGGTTCTCTCTCTTTTAAGGTAGTCTCACCACACACAGCAGAAGAAAGCGAGGAGCGAAGACAAGTGGAAGTGGAAAAATAGGGAAAATAAATAGAATATTTATGGTAAATATGAATAAATGAATGCTTAGATTACATCATTGTTTTGATACTTCTAGAAAAATATTGAGCTGAATAATGCCTCTACAACATAATTTACTGACTTTTCTTAAGTACCACACTGGTTCTGAAAGATTTTAACGGTGTCACATCAAAAAAAAAAAAAAAAAAAAAAAAGTTTAGGAAACAGCTGAGTAGCTTTCCTCCTTGCTGAGATCCACGTAAGAATAATACTTCTTCTGAAAGTGCTACCAAAAAGAAACCTGTCTAAAGGCTTTCTCATGCTTAGCTGACCAAACAACCCCCTTTATATGTGGACTTTTTTAAGGAATCCTTTTTTCAGGCCACTAATTCGGGAAGTACTACTGTTTGACTATAGCTCCCACAGATAATGATCTTAAAACATTGGCCTAAAACATTTGATCACACAGTGTTACAGGTGAAAGGGGCTGTTCGTCCCTGCCTGCCCCGTTTTTATATGGATAAGCAAAATAAGCCAACTGGTTGCACATGGTGGCTCACGCCTGTAATTCCAACACTTTGGGAGGCCGAGGTGGGTGGATTACTTGAGGCCAGGAGTTTGAGACCAGCCTGGTCAACATGGTGAAACCCGGTCTCTACTAAAAATACAAAAATTAGCCGGGCATGGTGGCATGCACCTATAATCCCAGGTACTTGGGAGGCCAAGGTACAAGAATAACTTGAACCCGGGAGGTAGAGGTTGCAGTGAGCTGAGAACACACCACTGTATTCCAGTCTTGGGGGACAGAGTGAGACTCTGCCTAAGGGAAAAAAAAGAAAAAGAAAAAGAAGCCAACTGTGAATTGCAGCACAGGGTGGTGGTAGAATTCAGGATCTAGAGCACTAGAGACAGCCACTGCCTGGGTCCAAAACACCACTTATTGGACGTATGGCCTTGGAAAAGTCAAGTTACTCAACCTCCCTGGGCGTCTTTATTTGTAAAATGAGGATAGTCATAATACCTGTCCCACAGACTTGTTGTGAGAGTTAAATGAGATAATACATATCAAGCACTTTGAACAGTGTCTGACACAGAATATAGACTATTTCCAGCTGCTGCTGCTACTATTATTAGTATTATTAAAGGCCAAGAAATCTTTTCCATTAAGAGCCAGATAATAAATATTTTAGGCTTTAGGGGCACACGTTGTTCTCTGTTGTTTAGTTTTCCTGTTTTTTTTTTTTTAATTATTTTATTTTATTTTATAAAAGTCACTTCAAAAATGTAAAAGCCATTCTTAGTGCATTGGACATACAGAATCAGGCTAAGGGTTGTGTTCAGCCCACGGCCTGCACCTGCCAACCCCAGATTATGATCATTAAATTACTGGCTCCAGATCATAGAGCTTGGAGGCAACAAAGTCTCATGTAATACAAGGGATTCTACCCACCTCTTCATACCATCCATTTTTTAATTTTGCCACACAGATGAGAAAACATACAAATACATGTAGGCCCATGTTAGCATACATTATGTTCCCAATGGCAATTTTTTGCTAGCACTGGAAACTGGGGCTATGTGGAAAATGGAAAAGCAATTTAAAGTCAGTGACATTTTTCTCTCCCAGGGGCCAAAAGGTGAAATACAAACTTCACATTATGCTTCTAGTGCAATTAGAGTAATTCATTTTGCATTCCCTTGGTGGAGTCATTTGATAACACTTGCAACTAGGACAAAATGAGCTCCTCGGGGCTGGGCCTAGAGTCTCTTCTTATGAAACCTGTCAAGTTCATGAAATGCAGTGGTGAGAAAGGCTCCAGCACTGAAAACGATGTGCCCCATGAAGAGCACAGCATTTCAAACACAACTGTGAAGGAGGCTGGATGATTTCTAAAACAGCAAGAGCTGAGCGCCCATGAAAATCCACCTCATGGATCATGGGGATTTGCAGTTACATTGAAGCCTAAGAAAAAGCTTTAATTTAAACAGGAAAATGCATATAATAAAATGCAGTATATTAAACAGCATGAGTCCAACTACATATAAAAAGAAATGATGTGGGTAATAAAAAGACACATTAGAGTGGTTATCAGCGCCGTGGGGAGAGGGGACGGGGAGGAACTGCTTATTGGGCATGGGGTTTCCTTTGGGGGTGATGAAAATGTTTTGGAAGTAGGTAGAAGTGGTGCTTGCTCATCATTGTGAATGTACTAAATGGCACTGAATTGTTCACTTTAAAATGGTTAATTTTATGTTATGCAAATTTCACTTGAATTAAGAAAAGACACAGAAGGGGAAATGCACTCTAGGGGATGTTTAGTTTCTTTTTCTTTTACTATCCTGTACTTTCTACATAGAATGTAGTGCAACTACTCCTCTATCATGAACAATATTCCTTTAGCATTCAGGAAACACCAGTCAACAGTATAAAAACATACTGTCCATGCAAATGTTTAAATGACCTTGTCAACATGGTCAGTGCAGTTGCAGAGAACCTGGGAGCTAAGCGGAGGCTTGAGGCTTCTTTCATCTTTGATACTCTCATCCCAGGAAACCACTTCACTGATGCAGGTGACAAAATTCCCTGAAAACAACTGCAAATATCCTCTAGCTTCAGCTGCATGTTCCTGAAGAATCATTTTGACAGGAAGCTTTTAAGTAAGTCCAGCACTAAGAAAAATGACAGCTAAAAATCCACATTTAATTCCTTATGAAAGTAGGGAGTTTCAAAAAACAAACAAACACACATAGACCTTTTCAGGATGTCAGAGGCCTAGAGATGTGCCACAGAGACAGAACAGAGCTCGCCCCATGGACAAGCCCCTAACGATCCTGAGTAGTATATGATCTCTGTCCTATTGCATCACCCATAGCAGGACATGCAACGAACAGGTTCTTCAGAGAAAAAAATTTAAACAAATTCATTGTTCCTTTTTCTCCCTGACCCAAAGTAACCAGGCCCTCAATTTCTGATTAGCTGTATCATCATACTCCTAGTTAATCAGAATTAGAATCTGGTCTCTATTTTAGCTTCTCTAACTTTACCCAGGAACAAAACCTCTGGATTCCACATTAAATGTTTCTCAGATCTTTCCTTGTTGTGTAACTGATTGAAGCCAAGAACAACTGATTTTCTTGCATTCTATCTCAGGATCTCTCAACCTTTAATGTCCACAGGAAATACCTGGAATGATTTCTCTCACCTCTCCAACCACAAAGCCTCCTATCCTAGTAGCTGACTCCTGGTGTCATGATGATGTAGTCCAGGTTAAGCTTATCTAGGGATTTCCATGTGTATACAAGTGTCCTGTCAAAGCAACTAACCTGGACTTCCTTTGCTCCTGGTATACTTTATTTTGCAAAGAGAGTCCTTCCTTAAGTCTTTTTTTTTTTTTTTTTTTTTTGAGATGGAGTCTCACTCTGTTGCTAGGCTGGAGTGCAGTGGCATGATCTTGGCTCACTATGACCGCCACCTCCCGGGTTCAAGTGATTCTCCTGCCTCAGCTTCCTGAGTAGCTGGAACTACAGGCATGGGCCACCAGGCCTGGCTAATTTTTGTATTTTTAGTAGAAACAGGGTTTCAGCATGTTAGCCAGGATGGTCTCGATCTCTTGACCTCGTGATCCACCCGCCTCGGCCTCCCAAAGTGCTGGGATTACAGGTGTGAGCCACCACGGCTGGCCAGTCCTTCCTTAAGTCTTATAAGAGAAAGTGACTTCAAAGGACACATGGTGCAATTCCCTTCTTTTACAAATGAGGATTAAAAAGATTAATATAACTGAAATGATTTGTCCAAGTTCAGGTTTCATCAAAAAAATAATTATTGGATGAATAGCTGAATGAAGAAATAAAAGAACAAAGATATCTTTCATTTAAAATGCCAATAAGGGGAACACATTAAGTCAATATTAGCATTCACTTTAGTGCAAGTGTGTTAACGCCACATGGTGCCCGATGTCTATAGCTAGGGTTCTAAATGATCACAGACACCTTTGTCATTTTGCACAATGTTTAAAAAATGAGTTGTCAACATTTTAATATCAAGAGATTTCATGTAAAAAAAACCACCTTAGTATTAAATGAACAAGAAAACAATCTAGAAACCTCAGGCCCATGTTTTGGTAGTTGAAAAACCAGCTGGAAATAAGTGAAAGTGCCTCCCTCAACAGCATATGTACACTCTGACTTGCTAAAGTCCACACCCTCCCATATTTGTCTTTGCCTGACACTTTGTCAGCTATTCACATCATCTCCCTGGCTCCCGCAGGTATCTGAGTTCACAAAATCGGGTCTAAAGGAACTATCACTTTTGGTGATGCACAAATAAGTAATTCAGAGTTCAGAGAGAGCCATCATGGATGAGACACTGAGGTAGCAGCTGCTAGGATAGATGGTCTTGTAAGAACAAATGAGAACTGAGAGGCAAGGAAAAAGGAGCCACAGAGGAAAAAGGTGGTCATAGGAGGCCCCAGGAGATGGATCTCACCAGCTCCACAGATTCTCTGATGACCACAGCCCATGTAAGGCAGAGACTGATGGTCTGTAAATTCAACCCAGCAATAGAAATAACAATAAAATCCATTATCTTTATTTGGCAAAAAGAAAACTCTTAGGTGGGATGGGGCATTTAAACTTAAGAATATGCACTCAATTATTTGCTCTGATTCACAGCTCTGCACTCCGGACAGCTTCTTAATGCCCCCCTCTCATTGATTTGTTTCCAATGAACTCAGAAGAGCTTCAAGAAAAACAACTAACAAGAAAATGTCAACTTTCAGTCTTGGAAACATGAAGAAAAAAAAAAAATTAACACAGAGACCTACACACTCATCCCATACTTGAGCCTCAAAAACTGTTGAGGCAATGTGGTGAAGAAGCTTTTATTAATTAGTATACTGGGGTTTGGTTGATCAACAGGCAGTTCAGATTTACAATTTAGCTGCTTTAGTATTCAGCAGGCATCGGCTCACTTGAGCCTGGGCAGCGGACCACTAAATTAATGTAATTTCTTCAAGGCCCTCTGCAAGTAAAGCAGGATATAAATGCTAGTGATTGAGCTTTTCTGCATAACAGTGGTTCTCTAACTTGAGTGTGCATCAGAAATCACCTGGAAGGCTGGTGAAATCCCAGGTTTCTGATTCAGTAGGGCAGGGCATGGCCTGGGAATCTGCATCTCTAATAAGTTCTCAGGTATTGAGAGCCACTGGCCTACACAGTACAATTAAAACTAAATTTTAAGAAATGCAATAGCACTTCTAAGAAGCCCCCAGATGAGGCTGAAGTCTCTGATCCCTTGGGGTAATACTGCGGTTGAGTATCAGTAGAAGAACTGGCTGCAGGGCTTGGAGGCTTTGCAGGATGTTAGCAAAGCCAGCAGGACTCAATTTAAATAGAGACTCAATTTTTTTTTTTTTTTTTTTCCCAATGACATAAATAATAAATTCCTTCTCCTGGAACCATTGCAGTAAGTCTTCCACTCAACACAATTCGAGTTTAGCAAAGCAATTTTGACATTCAGCCCAATTTGTTAAAATAATATTTTATTACTGGTAACAAATGACCTGACTTTATCTTTTTGTATACAAAAGAATACATAATATTTTTGTAATTTAATTTCTATAGTGGTTATTCACATGCTTATGTGATGACTTGATTACAAGGCATAATTTATGGAGTTTGCCAAATATTTACAAACCTGCATAAAGTATAATGAGCAGTCTGGTCTAAACTCAATCCCAATCTTTGCATTTTGAACCTCATAATAACAGCTTATTTTTTGTAATCAAAGGAAAATTCAACTTGGTATAAAATAATAGACTTATTTATGGAGATGTTGAATGAGGCCCGCATTTCCATCTTACATCTAGTGACTCTCTGATTTCAGTTTGCTGTGCAGTGCCAGCTGTAACTTATTAATGAAAGACATCTGAACTGCCTTCAACTTGCTAGACACCGAAATCCTTCGAAGCTAGTTGTATTCTGAGCGAGGAGAAAAAACAAAAGAAAACGTGAGAGGAACTAACATTGCTTTTCTAATGAAATTAATTTATTAGAATGCTCAGTATTCAATTATTTGTATAGCTTCTTATAAAACAGTGAGCAAAAAGATGAGAATGATTCCAGAATTTAAAAAAAAAAAAGAGCTTTACAGTTTAGAAAAAAATGGGAAAATAGCTTCATTTGGCTGCATTTATTCTTTTTTTGAGACGGAGTTTCACTCTTGACGCACAGGCTGGAGTGGAGTGGCGCAATCTCGGCTCACTGTAACCTCTGCCTCCTGGGTTCAAGCAATTCTCCTGACTCGGCCTCCAGCATAGCTGGGATTACAGGCACCCGCCACTACACCCGGCTAATTTTTTTTTTTTTAATTTTTAGTAGGTTGCATTTATTCTTAAATGTTTTAAGCTTTATGACATATAAGACTCACCTATTACTGAAAGGCATACTAGGCTTGAGGTAAATATGACAGCCATTTGTTAGTAATTCTTTTTAACAGACTGTTGTTCAGGAGAGGAAATGAAAGCTAAATTTTCTAACTGTAATGACAGGAAGGATTTAGGTAAGCAGGAGATATAATGATCCAAACTGGAAAGAGGCCAGGACACCAGGGTCAAAACCTCCAGTCTTGTCATGGATTCTTAGCAGCAGCCCTATTACATCCTGAAATGTGACTCTAAAAATAACACACGGGATCCCAGATTTTTGTGTTCCTTTTAGACTATCATTGAATCACATTTTCTCAGTCTTGTTGTCAAAGGATCATCTTCCTAGCTGTTCTAACAACTAAACTGTACAAAATTGAGGTGTACAACATTAAGGATTATACATCTTTATCACCTGGGTTGGAATTCATTTAGTCAACATAAATACCTCAATAGAACAGGTGCAAAATTGAGGTGTACAACATTATGGGATTTACTGATTTGAGCCATCTCCCCGGGACTGTATTTGCTCAGGGCACAGGGTGAAGTGGGTGCAGCATATAGAGCATGAGAAGACCTAGTTTTAGGTTGAACTCTGGCCCAGCTTGCTGTGTGGTCTCAGTTCCTTTACCTCTCTGGCTTCATTTTTCTCATCTGAAAAATGAGGTGAGAAGCCCTCTGTCCTGCAGACAGAGGAAGAAAATAAATGAATAAATGGATATTATGGTAAGTAAGTAGTGTTAAGAAGAAACATAAAGCAGGAAAAGGAGTGAGGAAGTGCTGAAGGCTGGTGAAATGGGACGCTCCTGCTAAGGCAATTTTCCAGCAGACACATGAGGGCTGTAGGGGAGAAAGGTCTGTGTGAAACTGGGAAAGAGGGTGATCCAGACGGAAGGAACAGGAAATGCCGAATCCAAGAGGCTAGAAGAAAATACATAGGAGGAAAGAGAGAGATTAAGGTAGAAAGGGGAAGGGAGGTGGGGATGATATCTAGCGGGGCCTTGGAGGGTTCTGAGCAGTGGAGTGATGTGATCTGAATTACATTTCAAAACATCCCTCCATCTGCTGTTTTCAGACTAGACTAAAATGGGCATGGCTAAGGCAAAGAGACCAGTTAGACACTTCTTGGGGCACAATAGGGAAGACATGATATTGGCCTGGACCACTGTGCCATGATGATGTTGGTGAGGAGCAGCTGGATTCTGCATACCTGCTGAGGGTAGAGCAAACAGTATTTGTGAACAGCCTAACATAGGATGTAAGAGGAAGGTGTTCATGTTCTCTGCAACTGAGAGCACATCTGTTGAGATGAAAATGACTGTGGCAGAAGCACGTGAGAAGAGTTGAAAGCTTTGATTTGGGACTTATCAGTAAAGGAGACAGGTATATGGAACTAAGCACAAATCTCCTAAACAGGTAAGAGTGGCAAGGCAAGCTTATCTACTCTCAAAGCAGAGAGAGAAGGTGAAGAAAAGACAAGGTGAGCTACCAAGGTGTCTCTTATAATGTTATTATCTTTTACTGAAAAAAGCACAATCATATTTTCAGAGTCATATGCACTGGAGAGTATTTTGTATTTATTTAAAATCCAATCATGAGAAACTCAGATTTCAGACAATATTTCATTGACTCTTAAAGCACCCATGCGAATAAGAAAAAAACTATCAGAGACCCTCTTTGAGAAGTAGAAAAATAAAGAAGGGAAAATGGCTTGCTGAAAGTCAGGAAAGCTTTCTCCATGTGGAACGTGGTCCTTGGTATAAAAGACACTAAGTTCAAAGTTGACCCTTTTGCCTAGACTAAATGTTGGGTTAAGTGAATTATTCTGAATGGTCAGATCTTAAGTGTAATCAGAGCCTAGGAATTAAAAAAAGACTCATGAATCTACTCATAAGTAAGTTCTATACTAGAAACTCACTTAACTTATATTTCACTTGTCAGACCAAGGCTCATCAGGTGTTCATAAGACAAGCAAAATACACAGATTGCCCAGGGAGTGCTGGACTCTCCCAGCCAGCAAGCTACTTTCCAATATTTTGTACCCTTTTGCTCTCACCTTGCATGTCTATCATGAGTTACTTATGTTTGTTTTCAAATCTATTTATTGTCAGTTGTCATAAAAATTACATAAACCAATGATTGAATCTTGTGGAAAGAAAGAGGATTGTCATTTCTCTAGTTGAATATTTTGGCAAGATTTCTTTAAAGGCAAGTTGCTAAAAATATTTCTCTCAAATTCCGTGTAGACAAGATAACTAAAAGATTAGGGAGAAAAGTCACAGAACTGTAGGATTTTACATTCCATTGCACTCTGCCCAATGAGTGTCCTTAGTCTCAGATCCACTTTAAAGAAACCAAACTGGCTACCTGAGGCATTCAAAGTATAGAGAAAAAAAAAAACCAAAACCCGAAAACATAAAACCCACTCAATAGACCCATAGTTAATGAAAAGGCTTGTCCCTAACATTAAAAGATTAGTCAACAATAGAACAACATTTATATGCTTTAAGTTACAGTGTTTAAGGTATATATGAATTCATTTTAAAAAATGATTACTTCCTCAAATTGACTCTTGCGATAAACTGACCAAAAATGCAGCTTATTGCATGGGCTAAGTAAGAGGGCTGTTAGTATATTTCATGGCCCCATGATTCTAGGCTCCTAGGATATACTCATGTTTGAGTAGAACCACTCACTGAGTCACAAACAGTATTTCATGTACCCTGGGAGATCTCTACATTTCTCATGGACCCAATTTGATTTATGTATCCTGTCATTATTTTGAACTGAGGTAATTATATCTATGTGTATTTCATATGAAGCCTTTCACTTTGATGGCTTGTGTGTTCTATTAGCAATAGAAACACATAGAAAGGAATAGAAATGAAACAGTGGTGTTGGAGAAAATGCTGTCAATGCTGAAAGTGGTAAATATACTTATTTTAAGTTTTGAGATGAGGCAGTGGGTAAGAGTATCCACATGCATGTATATTTGGTGAAAAAATGTACTCAATATTTTCTCCAAGTGTCAATCAACCAAAAGGACAATGCACTGTCCAGTTTGGACAATGAGATTTGTATTTATTTATATATTATGCTATTAATGAAATTCAATGTAATAGTTCCCAGAAACTGAAACACTTACTTTCTTCAGTAAGAGCATGCTCAAATAGTATTGAGTTTGAATACAAAAATCCAGTACAGAATTATTTTTTAGCTCTTACTGGCCAGCTGCTCTTAAATTTCCATGTAAATGATATTAGGAGAAAACCTTCAAATCTTACCTTGAAGTATACATCCCCCCACTCCCAACCCTCAAACATATACCACTGGTCATGGAACAACATGGGTTTGAACTGTGTGGGTCCACTTATAAATGGATTTTTTTTTTTTCAGTGACAGTTACACCAATGTGCCTGCTTCTCCTGACTCCACTTCCACCTCCTCCACCTCTGCCAACCCTGAGACACCAAGACCAACCTCTTCCTCTTCTTCCTCCTCCGCTTACTCAACGTGAGGATGATAAGGATAAAGACTTTTATGATGATTAACTTCCACTTCATGAACAATAAACATATTTTTTTCTTCCTTATGATTTTCTTATTAACATTTGGTTTTCTCTAGCTTACTTTATGGTAAGAATACAATAGGCAATACACACACCATACAAAAAGTATGTGAGCTGACTGTTGATATTATCAGTAAGGCTTTCAGTTAATAGTAGGCTATTAAGTTTGGGAGGAGTCAAAAGTTACACATGGATTTTCAACTGCACAGGCGTATGGTACCCCAACCCCCACATCGTTCAAGGGTCAACTGTACATATCCACAATCTACTCAAGAGTATGTTTCAGAACACGGTTCTTAGAATGGGCCAAGACTAACAGCAACCAAATTATGGAAAGCAAAAACATTATGAGCTGTACTGATTTGAGCCATCTCCCCAGGACTGTATTTGTTCAGGGCACAGGGCAAAGTGGGTGCAGCATATAGGGCATAAGAAGACCTGGTTTTAGGTTGGACTCTGGCCCAGCTTGCTGTGTGGTCTCAGAGTTCCTTTACCTCTCTGGCTTCATTTTTCTCATCTGAAAAATGAGGTGAGAAGCCCTTCCTAAGGTCCATTTCCAACCCTAAAATTCTGTGCCTCTGTCATCCTAATAGCAAACACATACTGAGGGCTTTCAACGAGAAAGGCAGTACGCAAAGTGCTTCCCATGTAATAACTCATGTAAGCCTCACAATCATCCTAAGAGCAGATATTCTGGTACTGTTCCCATTTTACAGATGAAGAAAATGAGGCGCAGAGAGGTCCAGCTGTACCTCTGCTTCACACAGCTAGGAAGGGGACGAGCAAGGATTTGAACCGGGGCAATGTGGCCCCAAAGCCCCAATATTTGAGCTTATACTGCGTAATCCTGTTTCTTGTAATATGAATTGGTAATTAAAGAAGGAGTTGATCTCAGCAGAGTAATAAAAGAACTTAAAGACACTGCAAAATCTGTTCTCTTGAAGTGAGGTGACATGAACGATCGCATAAAACCACCACAATAAGGACAGAACCAAACACTCTTATGTGACATGGAGCATCCATTTCTGCCTCCAAAGTTACAAACCAGGAGTTCTCAAACTTCACCATACATCTGAGTCACCTGGAGAGTCTTGTCAAAAATGAAGACTCAGGATCAGAACATCTGGGTGGGCATGAGAGTCAAATATGTAACAAGCTCCCAGGAGGGGTCAGCACTTCTAGAATGAGGACCATACTTTGTGAGTGAGGGTAATAGAGCTTTGATGGTGTAGGGGTCAACAGAACTCAATTCTGCCATAAGTCATCTCTGGATTCATGGTTAAGTTTTGTAATCTCAGTGTCCTCAAATGATCTTCCCTGTACATTTCCTTTTAGCTCTAAAATTCAGTATTTCTAATGATATTAGAAATTCATCCTACACTGAGTTTCCAATTATAGGGTTAACGAGAGGACAAAATGCCTCCCCATTCCCCCAAACCCTTCTCTGCAATGGAAAGTGAAGGCTTAGTCCTTTTCACACACATTACAGAAAGATAACGGGAGCGCTGTACAGAGGTAAAATCACCCTGTAAACACGTGATTAGCAGAAAAAATATTTAAGAGGCTTTCTACTTCTTTGAGAAGTCTCTTTGAGACTCACTTGCCAGGGCAATGGTATGTTGGGTATTAAACGACTGATCTTAACCCAATATTTTAATAACTTATTGGGAGGGGGAGTTTGGATTTCTTAGCCATCCAGACCTGCACTGCCTACCCAGTATAGTGGCCATTAGCCATATGCAGCTATTGAACACCTAAAAGTGGTTAGCCTGATTTGAAAATACACATCAGATTTCTAAGACTTAGTATGAGCAAAAGAATGTAAAATATGTCACTAATAAATTTTATATTGGTCTCCTATTAAAATGACAATATTTTAGGTCTACTGGATTAAACAAAATATTTTATTAAAATTAATTTTACCTGTATCTTATTACTTTTAATACATGGCTACAAGAAAAATTTAAATTATATATGTGGCTCACATTGCACTTCTACTGGGTGGTATTGACCCAGACCTTTGTTACTCAAACTGTAGTTGTCAGATGAGTAGTATCCATGCCACCTGGGAGCTTGTTAGAAAAGGATCCTCAGACCTATTGAATCAGAATCTGCATTTTAACAAGAGCTCAGGGGACTCTGGTATACACACTCAAGTTGGAGAAGTGCTGGACTAGTTTTCCCTCCAACATATCATAGTAGGTATTTGGGTTGCTGGCCCACAGGAGTGACATGCTAAAAGGGTACTGTGCTTGCTGATTTTCTACAGAAACATATCAGCAAAGCAATGCTACTTTTTAAATTATCATACAATTTAAGTATGTAAAAATATAGCACACATAAAATTAAACACACAACATATATACATTATGGGGGGGAGGAAGAGAAGAAGGCCATTTAACTGAAGCTACCTTAGTTACTTCTGGATTTTCAGCCACCATGTAGGTAAAACTAATGTTCACTAGATCTGTGCCACTGCAGACACAAACTATCCGACCTTCCAGATCATTTTCTGATTTTCCAACAGCTTCAAGAGCAGCCAAGATTTTGGGATCCTGTATAGAGGTACACAGATAGAAAAAAAAATAAGTTAGATCACAGAGCATGGAGGAAGAAACTTGGTAAAAAGCAACCACATTTAATGTAAAAATACACATAAGGGCCCAGATACTTAGCGTTATTCTAAAACCTGTAGAGGTGAAATTTGTAACACTATATATTCCTTGAAATCAACTGATAAGAAAGGTATTACAAATTTTTTGGTTGGGGGAGGTACGGAGTCTCTGCTCTGTCACCCAGGCTGGAGAACAGTGGCGCATTCTCAGCTCACTGCAACATCTGCCTCCCTGGTTCAAGGGATCCTCCCACAGAAGCCTCTTGAGTAGTTGGGACTACAGGCACATGCTAACACACCCTAATTTTTGTAATTTTTGTAGAGACAGGGTTGCACTATGTTGCCCAGGCTGGTCTCCAACTCCTTGGCTCAAGGGATCTGTCTCCCTCTGCCTCCCAAAGTGCTAAGAGGTGTGAGTCACTGTGCCTGGCCTAAAATTTTTGATTTAGAAACTAGATGTGAGGGTCTTTGTTTAGAGTTTTGATTGTAGTTGTTGGAGGACCTGGAATATGGCAACAGGATAGAAAAGCCTTTTATTAGGGTCTGCTTGTCCACAAAGCCTCTCTCTCAACAGAGGAGAGTCACGGAGGTTTCATGTGAATAAATATGGCATTACCACAACCAGCAACCACATGTTATTCTCAAAACTGAGATTAAATGTTTTAAGTAGCCTGGATACAAAGAGTGAGCTTTTTATCTCTAGAAGCCATGGCCATTTCCAATATAAGTAAATCCGTGTTTAGAAAAGCAAATACCAATCACAGGTACCTTTGGTATGGCTCCCGACCGAATACTGTTGATGAGGGAGCATTCTAGCACCTGTCCTTCCTGAAGAGAGAGAATACAACACAGCAATGAGCTTAAATTATGCCATACCTATGATACAGGCAAAGTGCTTGGCAAAAATTTCTGATGATGAAGGCTGTGCTTATTACAGTCAGGTTGAAGAGGGAATTAAAACCATGTAACAATAATTATTGCAAATAATCAGAAATAATCAAGACCCCAAGTATTCCATTTCATATATACATATATATGCAATGCTAAATATAAAAATGTTTCTAAAATCTGTTACTTTTATATATAAAACATTGTTAATAATCATTAAACATATGTGTGTACATGAAATATGAGAAAAATGCTAATTTTTATATAACTATAATTCTTCTTTTCTTAAATTCAGCTCAATTGTTCATTAAATGTGGACACTGTACCATACATCAAATTAAGTCCCAGGGTTTAATGAGATGAACACACTTTTAATGTACCTTTTAGATTTCAGCTTGAGCATCTCTTCTTCTGGCAGATTTCTTTCTAACTCCCAAGATTAAATTAAGCTCTTTGACAATCCAGTGTTCTCTTTCGCAACATTCAATGACTTGTAACTTATCTTTTAATGCCTGACTTTGCTCCTAGACTGGAATCTATGAGGATAATGTCCTTAATCATCACTGTATACTTCAATGCCTGGCACATGCAGGTGCATTTTTTAAAACCTTGAATGAATGAATAAGGTTAGGATTCATCAATAGCGCTCAGTCTACTTGTTGAGAAACAAAATGGTTTAAACCACAAAGCAGAAAGAACAACTTGCTGTTCTTGGGCCATACCTTGCCTTCACTTTTCCATGTCAGAAAGAAGCCAAACTCATCCACTTTGAAGAGGCAGTTGGGTTCAAACACAAAGGATTCCTGTCAAAAAGAAATGTGTTGATCTTCATGACTCATACCATTTTGAATCTAATAAAAATGCAAATATTGTTGAGCTTCTAAACAAAGGCAAATTAGAAATCACTCTTTTACATCTAATATCCACAATTCTTATTGTATTATGGAATGTTTTCATTTTGAAAATTCTTTGCTTTCATTTTTGTATTGTAAAACTCATCAATTTAATAAAACATCTTGCTCTAGGATAGGTTTAAGAACAAAGCATACTGACTGAAGGCGTGAAAGTCATAGAGGAGAAAGTTTCCTTAGTATCTGGAAGAAGGATTCCCAAGTTCTAGCCCACCGATGTCAAAAATCAGAAGATAAATTATTTTTTAAGTCACTGGTTTTTGTTTTGTGTCTTTTTCTTTTTCTTTTCTTTTCTTTTGTCTGTAAAATCCAGCATTCAGTTATTTGCTGAGATTTTTGCTTTTTTATCTAACCTCATTTGGTGTCCTGTAAAGCAGGTCTTGAACAGGCCCGAAAGCTAAAATGTAGGTGCTAGACCAGCAGCATCAACATCAGCTGGGAGCTTTACTGAATTGCAGAATATAGGGCCCCAGCCCAGATGGACTGAGTCAGAGTCTGGGGCGGATGGGACCCAGCAATCCCTCTAGAAGATTTCGACACACACGAAAGTTTGACAACCATTGCTTTGAACTTTGACACCAGAAACTCAGTGAAAGCTACAGAATCAACTTTGAATAAAGAAGGAATATTAGCCAAATTCAAGGCATCAGAGCAGCTGTGTCACACTTGCCAACCGACTTCTTGTCTTACTAGAGCACCATTATGCTTAGGAACGAGAGGAAAGGTCCATGTCAATGAGAGAAAAAGGGTGTCTGGGAAATGAACATAGATGCTCTGTGCCCTCTGACTGCATTACACCAATACTTAGCACCCACACTTCAATAAATCTACATGTTCTTTTCATGAGCTGAAGAAACTGGCTTCCTAGATCATTTCAATGCCAGCAATTAGGAACCTGTCTGGCAAACATGGATCAAGGCAGTGCCTTAAAACAAATAAACAGTAATTACAGGATTAAGGTTTTAAGGGCCGTTCAGACTCTTAGTTTCTGTTAAAAATTACTGTTAAAATTTATATTTCTAAATTACAGCGGAACAACAACAATTATCAAGGTAAATCCAATGTCAAGATACTAGGCCATCATAAAGTATTCCTAGGGGTCCCTGAACAAAGCAGCCTTCAGTTTGGGTAGTTTTCTGGCCGATGAAGAATGTACCGTATGTATTTACGTATTCCAACTCTGTATCAGGCGTGTGCTCTGTACTGCTGTCACTGCCACGAATAACACCAAAGGAAAGAGCATGGTATGACCTTTGCTTTTGGAGTCAAAACCCAGTTCCACCATTTATTATGCACTTTCTCCCAGAAAGACCCTTTCTAAATTTCAGGATCCTTGTCTAACAAGTGGAAGTAGTTCCACCTACCTTTTGGGTTTATTGCTGGAATTAAATGAGATGGTGAACATAAAGCACGTAACACAGAATTCCAATTCAGCAAGTAATAGCTCTACCATTAATACATGGTTCAGACTTGTAATAGTGGTAGCAAATTACTAACAATATGAAAGCGCCAGTATATGACATTTTGTGACCCTTCAAAAAGGCATTTTTGGACAGTTCAACCTTTTAGAAAAGGCTTAATCCAGAAGTTGATATTTTAGTCTTCATGCCAGGCAGAGTGAGCAGCTCTTGACCTCACATTAGAAATTTGTTTGGTGTGGCTAGAACACCTCAAGGGAGTGACGGGGGTGTGATGGGACATGTATAGAAGAGTTGTTTCATTGCAAGGGTCTTGTGTGCCACCTAAAAGGCATTAGCTATTACCCAAAAGGCCATGGCGGGTCTTATGTTGTTACTGACTTAAAAAATGAGAATTATCAACTAATCAAGACATGAGAATTAGCCCATTTCCAAATACATCACAAGCAATATCTTGATGGTAATGAAGAATTTTGGTACACAGTGTCCAAAAGTACATCCTAAAATGGTATTTATATAGTAGACCCACAACGAATCAGCCACTGTCATTCATTACTTATGCGCACCCTATCACCTAATTCCAAGTAAGGATTTGAGATGACTCAAGAAATACAAATAAGAATGGGTTTCCAACTTATTTTGAGAGTGAACTTTGATTTCCTTGGCCTCCTTAAATATAAAATTTTTTTCTTCCTTTCCCCGAGTACCCCTAGAGCTTGCCATTACCACCTGGACATTTCAATTCCTAATATCTCACTCTTAGAATTCCATCTGGTTCTTCTAGCCCCTAGCTCTATAGTTTGTTCTCCCCTCCTATAATTGACTTCTTTGCAAAGTCAAATATCCCTTTTGATTGTCCCTCCCAATCTCTCACGACCCACCAGTCCCTCCTCCTTTTACTTCCATCCTTATGTAGCTTATTTCCAAAGCAGCCCAATATTGCAATCACTCCCTCACAGGTGGTTCGGAACGTCCATGTCTCATTTAGTGTTTTCTTGGCCAAAAAACGAAGTCTATTTTATGCACATTTTGTCACCAAACTTGGTGGTGAAAATCACAAAATGGAACTGCCTGGCTTTAGTTTAAATTCAAGATTATAAACCTCAAATGGATAGTCAACAGTGACGTTCAATCTTATATTTCTTTCTCAGCGGTTACCTACCCTTTGAGAGGATGAGTCTACTGCTTTTTTGAAACCTGTTCACATTCACCCAATTACAGTGCTTCATCAAAGTAAGGAAAAGCCATTAGGCGGACACAATTCTCTTTCTTTCCCCCAATAAAGCATGTTTTCCCCTGACAAAGTCAACCCCCCAGCATCTGCTCTAGTTCAATCTTCTTTAACCTACACAAGCACTTCAATCCTTCATTTTTTACCACCTAACACACATCAGCTTTGTTCTTTTTCTTCACTAGATCATTCCCATCAGCACAAAAATGTGTTCTAGCTGTTCCTGCTTCCACTTACTACCCCATGTCCCTGATCCTCTTCAGGACATAATATCTTGGAAATATTCACTGTTCCCATTACCTCTCTTCATACCATCTGAGCAACTATATCTGGCTTCCATTTCTATCACCCTCTAAAACTTCTCTGGCCAGTCCAGCATGCTGCAAAATAAGGGTGCACACCTTCCTTTTCTCATCTGATTTGATCTCTGAGAGGTTGGTTATTCCTTCCTTCTTGAAACACTCTCCAATCTTGGTTGTGCTCCATTACCTTAATCTAATTTCTCCCCTTTTCCTTCTGTACTCAACTTTTACATAGTCCCAGGACTTGGTTCTGGGAATTCTCATTTCCACTGTGTTCCTAGATTTCATTCAATCTTGTGTCTACAACATCATCTATTTCCTGATGACTCTCAAATTTGTAATAGCAGCCCTATCCTCTCCACTTTTTTGGTATTTGACATCTCCACTAGGATGTCTTGAAATAAGTATGTCCATAACTGAATTCTTTATTCTCTCCCCTCTCTCCAAGTTTCTCCATCACAGTACTTCCTTAGTTCAATAAATGTCACTAGCATCTGGTCACTTATTGAAACTAACAGTCATCCTTAATTTTCCCTTATCTTTTCCTCTTACTTTCAGTAACAAGTCTATTTCTATAATATTTTGAATATACACCCATTTTACTCCCTCTCCATCACCATCTTGGCCCAAACCAATATTATCTCTCCCATGGATTGATCTTCTCACTTCTGTTCTTTCTGCTGCCCACAGGAACCCGACTGATTCTTTAAACTTTGAATCATTTCATTAAAACCATTCAATGGATTCCTATTATATTTAAGATAAAATCCCAACTCCTTACCATGGCCGAAAAGGTCCTGAATGATCTGGGTCCTTCAAATCTTATCTCATGCCACTCTCTGTTCACTTATTGAAACTAAGAGTCATCCTTAACTTTCCCTCATCTTTTCTTCTCACTTTCAGTAACAAGTCTCCTTCTATTTCTTGTTCACAACCATAAGAACTCTTTTCCTGCAACCTCTCAAGCTCTCTCTAGCATCAGGGCCTTTGCACTTGCAGGAGAAAGTCTCTTTCTCCTGCCCTTGGTGCATCAGGCTCCTCTTCATTCTACAGACCTTGTCTTCACCATCACCTCCTCAGAGAGGCTCTCCCTGATTCTTGATTTAGTGACTGGCTCCCGCATCAGAATGCAACAACCTCCAAGAAGGCAGAGTCCTTGAAGCAGTCTTGTTTACCTTTGTGTTCTAGCACCTAGCATATCAAAAGCACCATAAAACTAACAAATTAACTTAAAAATGAATGAACAAATGAATTTCTTTTTAAGTAAAAGATTTTGCAGCAGGCCAATACGTAAAACAAATAAACAAGAAGTTGCTCAAATTGAGGGGGCTGCACCAGGCCCAGAACCCATCAAGGAAGTTCTTGGAGGACTGCCAAGGATATAAGTGTATTTACAAGGGCACTGGTTGAGGCTGTCTGCCTGAAGGCAGGAGCCCCTTTTTGTAATGCATACAAACTCATATTCCAGGTTGGCGGTGACTTTGAGGCACCTCCTGGGAATTCCTATTGAACAAGGAGCACTGTTTGACCCTGTGAAGAAATCATTTTCAAAACAGGATGAGAAATCTGGGCAAAGAGAAGAAAAATAAAGTGGAATAGTAAAATAAGGCCAGAGTAAAAGGCAGCTCTCAGAAATGCCTGTCATAAGGTCGTACACAGTTATAACAGAATAGCAATTTGGCTCTGGGCTACCTAGCAACAAAAGCAAAAAAGGGAAAAAAATATTTACCAGGTGCCCATCCAGCTCATAAAATAAAAACATATCAGTTGTTAAAAGACGCAATTATCAGAATAGAAATTCTCCAGGGGGATCTTAGAATGAAACTCAGCTGACACTAAAGACCAGGCTCAAGACAAAACCCACAATCAGCTCATCAACTGTGGCTGAAAGGTTCTCGGACCAAATGCTTCAAACCACCCACGAAAAATCAGAGAGCAAATCTGAGGGATGAGAGGTAATCAGCTGAAAGGAACTAAAACACAATCGAATTTGGTTTCTCACCACCTCCTACTAACAAACATAATAACCCTACCCTCAGGTGAGTAGAGACACATCATCTCTAGTCTTTGTTTCCCTAACAGCAGTTTTAAATTTCACATGAATCCCTCCTGACCTGAAAGTGGGCTGTGGCTCCCTGACCAGACTGAGGCCAGGCTATTGTGAAGTCCCATTGTTAGAAAAATCCTCCTCCAGATCTGGGCACTGCAGGGGAGATCATAAAAGAAAGCTGGAACCTTTCTCCTTTGTGAATCTATTTGTTTTGCAGTTAAATGGTAACAGAATTTTCCGGTAAAGAAACAAACCATAAGAGAACTTCCTGGGCGGGGGTGGGGTGAGCAGAATTTTAATTCTCATATTAGTTAAAATTGGTCAGTCACACCTTAGAGCTCAAGGACATGTTAGCTCATCTAGCCCAACTCTTCTTAGGCCACTGGAGAACAAGGCTAGAAAGCGACAGGAACAACTTTGTGAAACTACTAAAGTGGAGGCCAGAGGGCATTCTGTTTGAGAGTCAAGAATCACTTTTGCTGGAGATCACCACTGCTAGAAGCTATTTCTGGCTCAGAGAGCCCCGCTCTGAGGGGTTTGTGCCACTACAGGCTTACAGAGACACTTCCCTCTCTTATCAAAGATAGAGTATGTTTTTCACTTGTGTGTTATTTTTAGTATATTTTCCCCCACACATGCTGTTTCAACATTAATCAATATCACAACCCATCTTTCAAAGATTTCAAAGATTCAAGTTACTTTCAAATCAACTAAGATTAAAAATTTTTCCTTTATTTCAATTTTTAAAGTGATTCTCTTCAATAAAGTTTAATCCCCCCATAAGAAATGTCAGAGAGCTCAGCAGGCCAAATACTCTGATTGAAGTGGAGGAAATTCTTTGGATAGGGATACAGCTAAGTGGTAGTTGATTTTATTTTAACTGTGAGTTGTAGTTATTTCTTACCCTTTTTCTCTTGCCCTCTCTCCCACCATCACTTCCCAAGTTAACTGCAAATGTCTGTATCCTTTTACTGTGAAGTTGGCATCTTCAAATAGGGTGTAGTCAAGTCTTATTACTAGCTAGGGACAGCTATTTCGGACTAGATCATAAAAGTTTTAACTGTACCTTATTTAAACATCAGTTGGCCGGGTGTTTTTTTGTGTTTGTCACTGGACAGATACATTAGGACACAGAGAAATGTGAAATGGAGTAGGCTTTCACATTCCATCACAAAACTGTGTTTTCTGGGAAAGAAGACCTTCACAAGAGGTGGCAGTCCACAGTGGTTTTGAGGCCCAGGCCTTGTAGTGACTGGTTCCTGGGTTTGAATGTCAGCCTCCTCACCAGGCACCTGCTAGAGAATCTTAGCAGTTATTCTGCTTAACTTTGCCATATTTCACTTTTCCTCGCTGTAAATTGGGCAAACTGATACCAACTCACAGGGCTTTCAAAGAATTAATATTGAGAATGTCTAAGTACCTGGGACAAAGTAAATGCTGACTAAGTGGTCGTATCTATGAGAAAATAGCTACCATTTTAGGGCTATTGTGTGAGGCATTTCACAAATACTATCTCACATAAATCTCATGATAACTCTGCAAGGTTTTAGAGTAGATCAACATTGTCCAATGGATTTACCGTGATGATGGAAATGTGCCAGATGGGCTCTGACCAATACGTTTACCATGAGCCACAGGGAGCACTTGAAATGTGGGTAATGCAACCAAACTGCTGAATTTTTTATTTTAATTAATTTTTCATTTCAATAGCCACATGTGGTTAGTGGTTACCATATTGGCCAATGCGGTTTCAGAGAGAAGGGGGGAAAAAGGTTCAGAGTCTAAAAAGCCACAGTCAATAGTAACAAACCTGAAATTCAAGCCAGTTTCTCTGATTCCAAAGCCCATGCCTGTCAGACTCGGGCAACCTTGGCCAAGCAGGGCCCGCTCTGCCTATCGCCAGAAGATTGTTGGACTGTCAATAAATGAACACTGCCTAGGTAGCCTCCACTAGGTACACATGGGACTCACCCTCCTTGCTTCCTGGTTTGATAAGAATGGAGAGGAAGTTAAAAAGACCTTGTCAAGGTTGGAGAGAAACAAACAGGAGTCTGAGGAAGAGGCCATAAGGGATCTCATCCAATTTAAATCACATTATGCGTGACTACCACCAAAGAGATCTCATAAACCAGGGAGAACGATGGGTGTGGCCTTCAGACTGCGAAAGCAGGTGGAGTCTGGTTTAGAATTAACCAAGAGGTCCAGCTTTCTATCAGATCCTGAAAGCTCAGAACCCAAGAGATGCTTTATGGCTTATTTATTTCCTCTCCTTATTCCAGGGAAATCCTTTAAGCTTCATACCTAGCAGATCCTTTGTGATTCTGCACAAACACTTCCTCTCTCAGAACCACAAGTTTTTATTTTTTTCAAGTTAAACTAAAGCCCTCGGTGATGATATCCTGCCATCAGAATGATTTATGGACTGATGTAATAGATGGGCATGGGTCCTTATTAAGTTGCTTTTACCTTCATGAGCTTGGTCTCTGCTTGGAAGGATGCAGAATGTTCATTCCATTTGTGCCTCTCCCAACTGCTTTAAGATTCCATGAGATAAAGGACACTGGGCCTCTCAGCTCACATTTCACATGAGGAGCTGGAGGGCACAGCTGTAGCTGCTCTATCACAGACCCCTGCTATGTGCTACAAGTATTACCTGGTGAAAAAATCTGTCAGACAAAACAAGAGCATGTGTAGCCCCTGCATTCCTTTCCATGGCCTTTGATTATTTGGACAGATGTTCCTATTGGGTTAAGTCATTAAACATAGACCTTTCCCCCTTCCATCAGTAACTGATGCTCAACTGGAATCCAATAGGGAGATGCAGTTCTAGTCTCCTGATAAGCAATTCAAGAGGCCTGTGGCACCCAATAATATGCCTACTATTGCTAGGTAACATATATAGTGCCTACTAAGAGCCAGGCAATGCTCTAAGTACTTTCTATACATTAAATTATTATCTTCCCAACATTTCTATGAGGGAGGTACCATTCTCATTATTGATACAGGAGTTAGAAAGAAATTATCAGGCAGATAGTGTGGGTACAAGGGGTCCTCGGCAAGGCTTCCCTTTTAATAAAAAGTAGCCCCCAAATCATTTCTTTTCTAACAAAGAGCAGCCTGAAAAACTGAGCTGCAGACATAGATAAGCAAGCTGGAAACTTGTACAGGTGAATGCCAGCAGCCATGCCAAGAGAAAAGGCTACCTGGAAGCCAGGTATGTTTAACACAGAGGCTCCATCTTCTCTTTCCTTTGTCACCACGTGTACAGTCAGGACCAGGCAACATGGCACCAGCCAGCTAGAGAACCCATCTGCATAATAAAAGATTAGGGTGGAGTGGCCAGCTTCTTTGCACACTTGCAAATGACACGCCTGGTCCAACCAATCTTTCATCCCTATGTAAATCACACACCCCCTCCTTAAGTTCATCTATTAAACGTTCTGCATTTCATTGTGGAACTGGCAGCCCATTTTCTCCAGGACCCGTTTCTGTGCAGAGAGCTCTTCTCTTTCTTTTGTCTATTAAACTTCCACTCTTAACCTCACTCTGGTGTGCCCACGTCCTAGTTTTCCATGGCTGTGGGACAACGAACCTCCGGTATTACCCCAGACAAACAACGCTGCTTCACTATTATACCTATTTTACAGGTGAGGACATTGAGGCATGGAGATTAAGTGTTTTGAACAATATGCTACACCTGCTTTGAGGCTGACACGTGAAAGACTGACACTGCTCAGGAGTGGGCCCAGGTAATTGCTCAGCAGTCATACCTGAAGAAGGCTCTACTATTCTCCTTGTCACTGATGCCAGTAATCACCACGAAGGGTCAGATGGGCCTCTGAAGTGTTTTGGTTTTAATTACTGCATTTCTTATGGATTCCCCGTGAATCCTACCACATAGATAACTGAACAACTGTACTACTGAAACATTCCGTACTCATTACAGTTTTTTATGGGGGAGTATTTTCATTACCTCATGCATTTTGTAAGAATTTTTTTCTCAGATCCTAGGACCAGGAAAAACTCTGTTCCTACTGACCTGTTGCTTTCCTTACAATCTAATGGACACTGTGAACCCTAGGACAACTGTGTTTTCTACATTGCTTTAGCCACCAGGAATACCAGAAGCAAATCTGAAGCTCACCTCTTTGAACTTTACAGATCATTTTTGCTGCCTGTAGAGTTGCTGCCTGCTAAATTTAACCCTCATTTGATGTATTCTCCCCTTGTTTACTTTTTTCCCTTCAATCTAACTCCCTCTTCCATTATTTTATCTGGTGGTACATATTTCACATTACAGCTTCCTGTGGAAGATGACAGAAACATGTAACCATAAAAACCAACTCACAAGCAGCAGAAACAATTGGGTATTTTACATAGGCTTTAGGGTTTTAGATAAACCTGATCCAAATGTGGTTAGATATTCATCTCTTCATCTCTAAAAATGGAGACGACAACATCAACCATAATACCTATCTCACAGGTAATTTCTGGGCATTAGAGTGCTTGACACATAGTCTAAAGTAAGTAAATTTGTATTTATTTTATTTTATTTTATTTTATTTTATTTATTTTGAGATGAAGTCTTGCTCTGTCGCCCAGGCTGGAGTGCAGTGGCGCCATCTCGGCTCACTGCAACCTCTGCCTCCTGGGTTCACACCATACTCCTGCCTCAGCCTCCTGAGTAGCTGGGACTACAGGCGCCTGCCACCATGTCCGGCTAATGTTTTGTATTTTTAGTAGAGATGGGGTTTCACTGTGTTAGCCAGGATGGTCTCGATCCCCTGAACCTCGTGATCCACCCACCTCGGCCATCCAAAGTGCTGAGACTACAGGCGTGAGCCACCGCGCCCGGCCAGTATTGATTTTTTTTAAGAGACAGAATTTTGCTGTCATCCAGGCTGGAGTGCAGTGGTACAATCATAGTGCTACAGCTTTAAACTCCTGGTACAATCATAGCACTGCAGCCTCAAACTCCTGTGCTCAAGCAATCCTGCTGCCTCAGGCTCATGAGTAGCTAGGACTACAGGCATTCACCATCATGGCTGGCTAATTTAAAAAAAAAAAAAATCTTTTTTTTTGTAGAGACAGAGTTTTGCTATGTTCTCCAGGCTGAACTCGAACTCCTGGCTTCAAGCAGTCCTCCTGCCTCAGCCTCCCAAAGCACTGGATTAATAAGCATGAGCCACTGCACCTGGCTGTATTATTAATATGAAATTCAGTAATAGTAATCATTATTAAGGCTACTAGTACTGATTATTATTAAAGACCAAAGACAAATGAGGTAAACACCATTTTCCTACCTTACAGATGAGAAAACTGATGTTAACTGAGGTTAGGCAAGTCACCCAAGAGGATGCAGATAATATATAATATGAGACAGAACTACAAATACATTTGGACAAGGAATCCATTTCTGTTATGCAGATCTTTAGAAAGAGCAATGGTATTAGTGCATGTCTATTTCCAGCGAGCTAGAATACAAAGCTAAGCATAAGGGAAACCCAGAGTTTGTAACTCTGGGTTGACTTAGACTTGTTGAAAATGTGGTTTCTGCACAGGAGGTCAGCTTGTGTTTGCTCCTGCTCCAACTCCTCCATCCCACTCTGCCTAAGCCGGCCTCAGTCTACAATCAGGCCAAGAAGCCGCTGCCACAGACGAGTCATCACAACACAGTTGTCATTTTCTCCCCTTTTCAAGGGCATGTTGGGGTATAGTGAACAGAAGAGGTCATTCCTGGGTGGGGAGACTCTGCCCTGCATCTCCCTGACACAACAGAGCACATTCTCAGATGACAAGAGGTCAGTGAAGTGAGTTATTCAGCAACTTCTAAAGGTGATAAACCTGCGGTCTCCCTTCCATTCCAAATCCCATAGGAACGAAAATGAAAATGTCTCTCCCTCCGTAATCAACCACGAGCATTTAAAGTGCCCATTCCAGCAATGACAGTGAGATACAGAGAACGCTTACTCTAGTGTCAAGTGGAAAGATTTAATCCACCCCTTTCATTGTATTCTTACCTCAGGAATAAACAGCGTCATCAACTTTCTAAGTGACCTGGCTTGGAAGAGTCGATGAAGGCTATTGAAAAGCAACAAAGGCGGTGGCTCAAGCCTGTAATCCCAGCACTTTGGGAGGCCGAGACGGGCGGATCACAAGGTCAGGAGATCGCGACCATCCTAGTTAACACGGTGAAACCCCGTCTCTACTAAAAAATACAAAAAACTAGCCGGGCGAGGTGGCAGGCGCCTATAGTCCCAGCTACTCGGGAGGCTGAGCCAGGAGAATGGTGTAAACCCGGGAGGCGGAGCTTGCAGTGAGCTGAGATCTGGCCACTGCACTCCAGCCTGGGCGACAGAGCTAGACTCCGTCTCAAAAAAAAAAAAAAAAAAGAAAAGGAAGGTATACCATCTTTTCTGAGCTCTCATATTACATATTTAAAAAATAAAATAAAATTTGGCCTAATGGTGCTTACCAAGATCCTATGGTCTGAATGTTTGTGCTCTCTCCCACCAAAAATTCATATGCTGAAATCCTAACCCCAAATGTGATGGAATTAGGAAGTGGGAGCCTTGGGAGATGAATGGGATTAGTACCCTTATAAAAGAATCCAGGGAGACAGCTGCCCCTTTCATCCACTGTGTGAGGACACAGAGAGCACGTGTCATCTTAGAATCCGGAAATGGGCTCTTATCAGACACTGAATTTACCAGCACCTTGATCTTAAGCATCGCAGCCTCCAGAACTGTGAGGGATAAATGTGTTGGTTATAGCTGCCGAGTGTACGGCATTTTGTTATAGCAGCCTGAAAGAACTTAGATGCAAGGTCTCAGAAAGATCCTTGGTTCTTTGAGAACTTAATCAGCTTAACTATGATTGAATCTGGGGGAGAAATGAAACGCCCGGATTAGTCACCTGGGAGAGGCCAAACTGTTTCTAACGACTGACTTTATGGTCACTAATAGCTAAGGATTCCCACTTGATCTTTTACTTGACGATATAGATGTTAAATCTTTGGGACTTGATTTGTAAAGCAGGCCAGTTTGAAATGCTGAACACTCTGGATCTGTCTAGGTCGTTTTCCCTCCCTGAAGCGTCTCTGCTGTGGGGATTGTGAGGCAAAATCTGGATGCTCAGATTCTGGGAGGGTTCCCTGACTCTTGCCAGAAAAGAGGTGAAGAAATTATTCCTAAAATATTCAACAACTACCTCTCAGCGGGCAGAAGGAAGGAGAAAGCGAAATGTGTTTTCAAGAGGAGTGGGTGGTCACTCAAAGTAACTCTCTTAGGCAGGAAAACTGTCACAGTAGTCAAAACAGTTGCCATAGCAACTAAAATAAGCAACAATTAAAGAGGAACACCTTAGAGTTATGGAGGCAAGTAAACAGGATTTTTAATAAATATTTACAACAAATACTAAAAACACATTATGTGCTGTCCCCTCATAAAAAAATCCTAAGAAAAACAGGAGACGTGCTTTGTAGTTGCACCAGAAACACCACCGCAAACTGATGAGTTCTTCTCTTTAGCAAAGCATTTCTAATTAAAACACAATTAGTTCCAGCATAATAAATTACACTGAGAAAGTAATTAAAAATATAGTGACATAGAAGATGTTTCTGAAAAGGCAGGTCTATGAAAGAATATTTTAAACTATTGATATACAGAGATAACAGACAATGCTGAAAATGGCATTGAAAGAAAAGGAATCTCAAACGACTTTTATGGAATTTCCCTCTAAATATATGCATTTCTCATTTAAATAATGCAGCTTTTGAACATGCTTCCCCCCCCCACCCACAAGAGCTACATGATACGTCACTCCTGTTGGACTTCTGTCTTCTGAAATAGCTTATATTTAGGCCTTAAAGATACACAGTCCCCACTGGCTCTTAGGGTCAATGCTGGCTCTGTCACTTTTTACTGTGTCTAAAATAAGTGCAGCAATTACTGGAACATCACACAAGAACCACTGCTACCACCTAGAGCATTCTGCAGTGAGCTCAGGGTTGGCCTCAAGAAATGGCAGCGGAGTCCTGAAGGCTTATCCTGAGGCCCTCTTACCCTGAGGGAAGGGCTGCTCCATCTAGAAACAAACCACAAGACAGAATTGGAAAAGTGAGCAATCCATTAGGGCAAATGCCTGTGAAAGAGAAAGGGGAGAGAAGCTGAGTGACAAGGAGAGCCTCCCAACCAGGCCTCACAAACACCTGAGAGAGGAGAGGAGGGAGCAGGGAGAACTGGGGAGGAATTGTCTCAGATTGCAGTGCAGCTGAGAACATCGCCAGCTGGATTGCAGCTGTAGAGCACAGACCGCCCACCAGAGGAGCCTCACTTGGGCAGGAAAGGCCCAATGCAGCACCTTGCCATGTTCCGTACAGCCTGGGCACGGACATTTTGAGGGTGCTGAAGACCCTGCAGCAAAACTGTCCAATGAGGGGACTCCTGGGGCAGCTGCCTCTTGAAAGGAGATTTAAGCGACACACCTCCATAGCTGCCACAGATAGTGTCTCTGGCTTAACCTTTCTCTACATTCCAAAATGGCATTTGCAGTTCCAGTTCTTTGGGACATTTAAAATTCCTTAAAAATTAGGAAGCATGCAAGTATCAATGAATTTCAGTCTCAGATGAGTAACTAAGGAATTGCTGGATCATAGTAGGTACTTATGAAATATTTGTTGAGTGATGAATTAATTCCCTGGTGGGAATATAGCAGGAAACAAAGTCTGTTCTCAGGGGTTATCTTCTAGAAGGATTTCAGCAATGAACAAAAAAGGGTAAGTTATCAGGTAGTGATAAATATAACAATTAAAGCATCCAGAAGGGTCAGGAGCCTGTGTGTGTAGGTGAGTAAGAAGGCCTCTTGGAGAATGTGATATTTTAACAGAAACAGCATGAAGTGAGGAAGTGAACCATGAGGACTGTACAGGGGAAAGCAGTCCAGAGGGAGAACAGCAAGTGCAAAGGCCCTAAGGTCGCAGTGTGCCTAGAATGCTCAGGGAACATCAATGGGACAGTGAAATGGTAGGTCATGTAGGGGACCTGCAGGACATAGAAAGAACTTTGGAAATTACTTGGAATGAGGTGGAAACCCATTCAAGACTTAAACCAAAAGAAGGGCATAACCTGACTTCCATTCTAAAAAAAAAAAATCCATCTTACTTATTCCTTATGATGGCAATGTGAGGTAGGTATTACCACTCCCATTTTTCAAACAAGGAAGCTGTGTCTTAGTGCTTGGTGGGTGTAAGACTGACTCATGGTCACATCTCTTGAGTAGCAAAGCCAAAACTGAACCTATTTCTGTTTAACTCCAAATGCATTCCCTTAACCAAGTATGTGTATTTCAAGCTTTTGGATAGAGTTCTTTGGCAAAGATTTTACCTTAAATACCACTTAGTACAAAAACCCTCTCTGTATTTGCAAACAATATCCTGGCAACTTGGCTTTTGGTGAGCATTCAAAAACGAGTCTCCTTTTCACATGTCTACAAAGTTAAGAGGATCACCTGCCCTTTCAGGTACTTGGGAGAAAAAAGATCGACAGCAGAAGAACCATGGAGGTGCCAGCATGCTGTCCTCAGGGTAACTCCGCAGTAGAAAGAGAATGCAGGCTGGACCTGGGAAGCTATACTGACTCTGCCCATCTACTTCAATTAACGTTCTTGACAAAGCAGCATTTCAGAGCACGTGCTTACTATTTATGGCTTTAAGAGAAAGTAGTTTATAAATTATATATTCCTTGTTAGTTTATTAAAGTGAATATTAAAAAGATGGGCTTTCCTGCTGACAATATTTTAAGTCTATTTCCATCAATATATAGTACATTTTACCAGTTTCCCCCCTCCTAAAAAATTAAAGACTAGGGGCCAGGCATAGTGGCTCATGCCTATAATCCCAGTACTCTGGGAGGCCAAGGCAGGAGGCTCACTTGAGCCCAGGAGTTCGAGACCAGCCTGGTCAACATAGCGAGACCCTGTCTCTACAAAAAAAAAAAAAAAAAAAAAAATAGCTGGGTGTGGTGGCTCTTGCCTGTAATCTCAGCTAGTCGGGAGGGAGGCTGAGGCAAGAGAATTGCTTGAGCCCAGGAGTTAGAGGTTGCAGTAAGCTATGATTGTGCCATTGTACGCCAACCTACATGACAGAGTGAGGTCCTGTCTCAAAAAAAAAAAAAAAAGAAAAAAGAAAAACAAAAACAAAAAGAAAAAAAAGAAAGGCCAGGCACAGTGGCTCTCACGCCTGCAATCCCAGCACTTTGGGAGGCTGAGGCAGGCAGATCATGAGGTCAAAAGTTCGAGACCAACCTGGCCAACATGGTGAAACCCCCTTTCTACTAAAAATACAAAAATTAGCTGGGCGTGGTGGTGCACAACTGTAGTCCCGTCCCAGCTACTTGGGAGGCTGAGGCAGGAGAATTGCTTGAACTCGGAAGGTAGAGGTTGCAGTGAGCACAGATCATGCCACAGCACTCCAGCCTGGTGACAGAGTGAGACTCTGTCTCAAAACAAAAACAAACAAACAAACAAAAACTAAAAAAGCCCTGGTAAATACTTTCCTTTTCTTACTGGCTGATTTCTATTGATCATAAGGTAGAGGTATCAGTTTTCTTAGGGGAATGTGGGGGAAATTATATGAAAAATACAGTCTTCCCATTCTCATTTCCCTAAAAGAACTGGACTAAGAACATCTAGACTTAGTAGTATAATACTTATGGTCTAGAATAAATAAAGCAAATGGTGAGTAAAAAAGTTAAACAGGTCTTTGGTTTCAGCCTATTAATGAACTTTAGAAAGACTTTTTAATTATGTATTTTATACATCACATATATCTTCAAAAACATGTTTCTCTGCTGACAGCCATTCTGGGTCATAAAGCTGTGTGACCTGTGTATGTTCTCTTTAGCAATACACTAGTTCTGGATGCTAGCTCCATCACGTAATATATGTTGATTAACAGGCAATTCTTAAGTGACCTAAGCTTCTCTTTCCTCATCTGTAAACTGTGGAAAATCTCATTTAGTCCTCACAACCACCCGAGGGTTTAAAGAGATGACTGATGTCAAGTACTTTGCACTGTGCCAAGGGTTCAATAAATCTAATATGTTCAGCCCAGATAAAGAAGTCTCTTTTATTCAACAGTTTTCACCCTTTTATCTGTGTTGCCTGTTTGAGGAAGATTAGCTGTAAAGAACTTTAAATGGATCTAATTTTGTTTCCTTCTAGTAAGTCTACAATTCCTTACCTTTCCCTAGGCCTAGGTTCTCAAACTTGAGCTGCATCATCAGAATCACTGAGAGGGCTCTTAAAACACAGATTGCTGGACCCTCCCCACAGAGTTTCTGATTCTGTAGGTCTGGGGTGGGGCCTAATAATCTGCATTTCTAGCAAGCTCACAAATGTTGCTGATGCTGTCTGAAACCATACTTGGAGATCCATTGTAGGCTAGCTGGCAGGTCATTTTTCTGCTAAGTCTGTAACCAGCCTATGAAACCTCAAGCAACATGCTTAACCATTTTAAACCCCAGTTTTATAAACTGCAAAAGGAAGCTAAAAAGACCTACTTAAAACAGGGTTGTTTTGAGGCTTAAGTGAAATAATGTTTAAATCAGAGGCACTGGAGCCAGAACCACTCCATCTTGAACAGGGCTGGGTAAAACGAGGCTGAGACCTACTGGGCTGCATTCCCAGGAGGTTAGGCATTATTAGTTACAGGACTAGAGAGGAGGTCAGCACAAGACACAGGTTACAAAGACCCCACTGATAAAACAGGATGCAGTAAGGAAGCCGGCCAAAAGCTGCCAAAACTACGATAGTTAGAAGAAAGTGACCTCTGGTTGCCTTCATTGCTCATTATATGTTAATATTAATGCATTAGCATGCTAAAAGACAGTTTACAAATGCCATGGCAATGTCCAGAAGTTACCCTATATAGTCTAACAAGGGGAGGAACCGTCAGTTCCAGGAATTACCACCCCTTTCCTGGAAAACTCATGAATAATCCACCCCTTGTTTAGCATATGATCAAGAAATAACCATAAAAATAGCCAACCAGCATCTTTCAGGGCTGCTCTGTCTATGGAATAGCGATTATTTTGTTTTTTTACTTTCTTAATAAACTTGCTTTCACTTTACTCTGTGGACTCACCTCTATTCTTTCTTGGGTGAGATCCAAGAATCCTCTCTCTCAGGGTCTAGATCAGGATCCTTTCCTGATCATTTATACCATTTGTCAAGTGCAAGTTCCAGCACCTACTGAGTGCTCAAAGTAGTAGTGATTTACTACTGTCCGTGCTAAAAAACACCTGTCATGATTAATTTTATGTGTCAACTTGACTGGGCTAAGGCTGATGGCTGATAAAATATTACTTCCGAGTGAGTCTGTGAGGCTGTTTCTGGAAGAGATTTGTGTTTGAATTGATGCACTGAATAAAGAAGATCTGCCAAATACAGGAGGGCATCATCCAATCCATGGAGAGCCTGAATCGAACAAAATGGTGGAGGAAGAATGAATTCACTCTCTTGATCTGGGACATTCATCTTATCCTGGCCTTGGATACTGATGCCCCTGGTTCTGGGGCCTTTGGACTCAACTGACACTTACACACCATTGGCTCCCCTGGTTCTCTGGTCTTTCAGGTTTGAACTGGAACTGCCCTACTGTTTTTCCTAGGCCTCTAGCTTATAGACAGACAACATAAGACTTCTCAGCCTTCATAATCGTGTGAGCCAATCCTTCAGAATAAATCTCTTCCTACCTATATATCTCTATATATCCCATTGGCTCTGTTTCTCCGGAGAACCCTCACTAATACAGCACTCTCTCTAAAACAACCAAAACAAGTAATGACAAAAATAATTCCTCAGAATTTTCAGGAACAGGGAATTCAGAGGATGAAATTGCACAGGTTTAAAGAAATGCAATTTTATCACTTGAGAAGGGGCTTCAGAATTATTAACTTGACTTAAAAAAAAAAATTTCTCCCTAGATTGCTCAACAGGAAAAAGTATTCACTTTTACATGTGCTGTATATTTCATCTGACTGTTCATTTGTTCACACTTGAATGAACTCTGTTAATTCAATGGCTACACCACATGCCTTAACAGAGTGCAATTCCAAAGAGATGTGCAAAGAGAATGAAACCAGGATGTCCTTAGGGTCTCTTCACCACTAGCCTGATGATCTGTAAGACTGCACTCATCAACCCTAATTAAAAGGATGTCCTGGTCAACACCCTCCTATTCACCTGTGGCCCACAGACACAGCTTGAGGTAACTAATATTGAGCATTTTCCTCTTTACACTGCAGGTTGAGAAGAAGCAATAGAGAATCAGCACTGTAATTTTGGCCATTGAGTTTAATTCTTTAGCATAGTACAGTAGTACTTGAGAGACCTAAGTAGATCCTCAGCTAGTTCCTCATGAAACTGCCTTTGCAAAAATTATATCAGTGAGAAAAATTAACACAGCTGAGCTAACCCACCTCCCATCTTGCCTTTTCCTTAATTATTCCTGGGCTTTTGGACCAAGGTAACTTTGGAAGACGTTTAGGCTACAGTTTAAATGATAATAGGCCTTGCCCAAAAACCAACCACTTTTGTTTGAGGGGAGGGCCTGAGTCCTGCTAAGGCGCAGACACATACGACTGTCAGCCATTATTCTGGAGGTTAGAAGATATGCAACGTCCCCAGTTACTTCTGCAAATAACATTGCTATTGTAGAACCTAAGATTGGCCTTTTGAGATATCTTTTCAGGTTTTCTTTTGCATGCCTCACACCCATGTCTCCACCTGGACCCACCTGCACTTGCCAACCCCACTCCTATGGCCCCAACCAGAAGCAATTCAGCATGATGTAATCCTTGCCCCAACCAACCAGCAGAAGTGTAACCCCCTCCCCCACCTCCTCTTCCCTAAACTGCCTTTAAAAAAAACCCTAACCTAGCAGCTTTGGACCAGATGACTTGAGTACTAACTCATCTCCCATGTGGTGTGGCTGGCCTTGTCTCTATTAAACTCTTTTTTTTTTTTTTTTTTTTTTTTTGAGACAGAGTCTTCCTCTGTTACTGTCACCCGGGCTGGAGTGCAATAGCGCAATCTGGGCTCACTACAATCTATGTCCCAGGGTTCAAGTGATTCTCCCACCTCAGCCTCCTGAGTAGCTGGGATTACAGGCACCTGCCACCACGCCCAGCTAATCTTTGTGTTTTTAGTAGAGGCAGGGTTTCACCATATTGGCCAGGCTGGTCTCCCACTCCTGACCTCAAGTGATCTGCCCATCTTTGCCTCCCAAAGTGTTGGGATTACAGGCGTGAGCCACTGCACCTGCCCACACTCTTTCTTTACTACGATGCTGTATTCTTTCTTTGTGCAGCTGGCAGGAAGAACCCCTCGGTGCTTACACCTATATTTTAATTTAATTGCCCACATTGTTTCCATACTTTCTTCCTGTCTTGTGTTGTTTCCACAAGCTCCTTGTAAATCTAGTGGGACCCCAGATTTCCTTGTCTAGTTTCCTAATGGATGCGTCTCACATCTTTGCATGAATAAGATGTCCTTCTTGCACCCTTGAAGCATGGATCTCAACGATTACCACCTTCCATGAAACTGACCGAGACACTGTTTCATGGGGGAGATGCTTCCATTCCTCCAGGAAATAGAATTATCTTCTACTTTTGTGAAGAAATAAAAGCAAGCCCAAAGAAACTTCACAGAGAGGGAAGAGACATGAAAATGAGAAGAGCAAGGCCCTGCTCCCCCGACCACAAAAATGAGAGCATCTTAGAAAAGAAAGGTGAGCCGTCTGTTATGTATGCAGCAAAAGCTGATAAACTGGTACAATGATCTATCAAGATAAGGAAAAGAAATAGAGGATGACTAACTTAAAAATACAATACAGTAGTAAGAGAACATGAGGAGTAAAAATAATTACTTGAAACTAAAATTATTTCATTATTACCATTACCATCAAAACCAATTTGTTACTCATTTCTATGTGGTATTGTTTGTCTTCTAATCCAGGTGCCTGCTCATTTATTTACATATTATGTTCTATGGCTGCTACTGGGCTACAATGACAAAGTAAAGTAGCTGTAACAGAGGCTGCAGGACTCATAAAATCTAAACTATTTAATATGTGGTCCCTTACAGAAAAAGTATGCTGACCCAGCTCTACGACTTTTCAGCATGAGATGACCTACCCTACAAACCTTTCCTTAAAGGTCTCATGCTTGGATGACAATGAGTTTTGAGCTTTGGGGGCATGAGAGACCAGATAACATTATCAGCCCTGTCATTTAAAAGGCTGGTCTAGAAGAAGGAACAGGCCCGAATGTTTGTTTTTGTTTTGTTTTATTTTGTTTGCAAAAACCTGACTGATCTTAGTTTTTGGTGCTTTGGGTTGTTTCAGTGTTCAGGCCAACTGAGGTGGTGCTCAGATGCCTGGCCTTGGCTTTCTTCTCACCTCAGGAAGAAGTCACACAGCTGTGCTGACAAGAAAGGTGACTGGCAGGTGTGTGCAGACTCATAGAATCTTAAGGAGAACAACTGATATTCTTCGACCCGTCCACCTTAACATCCCTTATTTTTCTGGCACAGAGATGTTAAGAAAATTGCCCACGGAGACATAGTCAGGAAAAGGAAGGATGAAACCTCTAGCTCACCTTCGTTAAAGTCTTGGTCTTCTCCAACCTTTTGGACCCCGCCTACAAACCATCCTCTGTACGGCCGCCAGAGTAACTGTCTCCGAAATGTAAATTTGATCATGCCAGTCTCTTGAAAATGGCTTTCCATAGCAATCAGAATGAAATCCAAACACCTCTGCCTGGTCCTACACCACTTATTCTCATACTTAAGTGTGCACCGGACTTCCTTGAAGGGCTTGTTAATGCACATACGCCTGGGCCAGTTCCTGATTCCATAGGTCCATGGGATGGGCCTGAGAATGCGCATCTCTAATAAAGTTCTGGGTGGTGCTGATGATGCTGGCTTGGGGACCACACTTTGAGAGAACTACTGTTCCACATGAGGGGGCCTCTGCCTGCTTCTCAGAATTCCACACTTACCACACCCTGCCCATGATGCTCACTCCACCCTTGGTGCTCTTCTTTTGACATACCAAGACTACGTTTGCCTCAGGGCCTGGCATTTGCTGTTTCCATGTCATGGAATGCTTTTCCCTTAGTTCTTGGCCAAACTGGCTTTTTTTTTTTTTTTTTAGACAGAGTCTCGCTCTGTTGCCCAGGCTGGAGTGCTGGAGTGTAGTGGCATAATTTCAGCTCATCGCAACCTCTGCCTCCCAGGTTCAAACGATTTTTGTGCCTTAGCTTTCCAAGTTGCTGGGACTACAGGTGTGCACCACCGTGCCTGGCTAATTTTTACATTTTTAGTAGAGACGGGGTTTTGATATGTTGGCCAGGCTGGTCTCGAACTCCTGATCTCAGGTGATCTGCATGCCTCAGCCTCCCAAAGTGCTGGGATTATAGGTGTGAGCCACTGCGCCCGACCAATCTAGCTCCTTCTTATCATTCAGCTACAACTTCAAATGTCACCTCCTGAATAGGGCCTGCTCTGACCACCCAAAGCACAGCAATGTCCCCTCCCCCACTCCTCAGTGTCTGCCTGTCTCTCTGATCCTTCGATCACTCCTTTTAGTAACATAATAGTATCGAACACTGCTGGAAACCATGCATTTCTATGCTTATTTGTTTATTGTTGGTCTTCTGCTGCTGGACCATACACT
The DNA here is from genome assembly GCF_003255815.1 of Theropithecus gelada. Classification (NCBI taxonomy): domain Eukaryota; kingdom Metazoa; phylum Chordata; class Mammalia; order Primates; family Cercopithecidae; genus Theropithecus; species Theropithecus gelada. The sequence goes on along the minus strand of NC_037678.1, from coordinate 80,653,574 downwards.
CCCAAAGGACTGAGACTTTGTCATGTTCATTGCTCTAGCTCAGTCTTCTAGAACAGTGGTTCGCACCATGGATTAAGTTGTAATGACTTTAAAACATTTCCGAATTGTTAAAGGGCCAACTGTACTCAAGATTGTTTATCATCATTAAGTTGCTATATAGGTTGTTGTAGCCTAATGATTCCAATATAATTCACATACAATATACAGAGTGTGTGATAGACTCATATTAGTATACACATTTACAATCTTACCGCTAATTATAATTCAGAATATTCTGTCAGAGATACTTTTTCTTCACCATCTCTACTAAAAATACAAAACCAAGCCAGGCATGGTGGCGCATGCTTGTAATCCCAGATACTCGGGAGACTGAGGCAGAAGAACTGCTTGAACCCAGGAGGCAGAGGTTGCAGGGAGCCGAGATCATGCCATTGCACTCCAGCTTGGGTGACAAGAGCGAAATTCCATCTCAAAAAAAAAAAAAAAAAAATTCCTCTACCCTGAGGAATGCGGTATCATCCACATGAGAGGGTGAGTGAAGGAAGCCCATGACTGTGAGGGTCTTGGGGTCCTCATACCCTGAGGAATGCGGTATCATCCACATGAGAGGGTGAGTGAAGGAAGCCCGTGACTGTGAGGGTCTTGGGGTCCTCATACCCTGAGGAATGCAGTATCACCCACATGAGAGGGTGAGTGAAGGAAGCCCGTGACTGTGAGGGTCTTGGGGTCCTCATTCTTTCATCCCATCCCATCAAGCAGCAACAATCCCCCTGACAGAGGAGGACTGAGAGAGGAAGATGCGCCCACATGTTCGTCCTCTTGGATCATTTATTATGTTCTTCCCTTTCTGTGCAATGTATTTTTAACTAGTATTAATGTGATTATATACAAAATGCTTCTTAGGTACTATAGAAGGTATCGCTTTTGCTTTTGGTTCTTCGTTATTTCAGAAAGAAACAATATACATGCATCCATACATGTACCCCCTTCTCTGGCATTCCCTCCACCTTGCATCAGAGCTGTCCAGTTCCTGTGCTAGAAATTCCAACCTCATTCTACAATTATTCTCTCACATCTTCTACATCTACCAGGTTAGAAAAATATTCTCATTTATTCCTATACTCGAAATCCTCCCTTATTTCTCCATATGTATGACTGACTGTCCATTAAGTCCTTCAAGTCCAACACTACCCCCTAGACTACTCCCACAAGGAATCCAGCCGCATCCACTTGTCACTGGTCATCCAGAACTGACCACTGCCCTGCTGAAACCCCATCAAAGGTTCCCTAGAGCTTTCAGAATCAAATGCCAATGTCCTGGGCTGGAAAGTAAACCCATTGATGGTGTGGACACTGGCCGTCTCTGTGCCTTCACCCCTGTACTCCACCGCCCTACCCTCTGCCCTACCTGGACAATCCCCTTACCCCTCAATAGAATGTGCTGTCATATTCACGCCTTTGCAGAAGCCCTGGCCTCTCCCTTCTTCTTAGCTGTGCTTTGAGTGGTTGACTGACTCACCTATCAAGACTCAGCCTGAAAGGGGACTCCTCACTGAGGCTGCTGGGGTCAGTCCCCCAGCCCTGTTGCCCCTTCCTCTCCTCTCACACCACAAGGTTCTCATGACAATATGCAAGTGGAACAAAGTGGAGGGGTGAGAGTGAAAGGGCTTCAGGGGCCACGTGCTGAAAGCCTGGAGTTTAAAACTGAGAAACCCAGCCAGTGGTGTTGGCGGTATAGCGGTGAGTACAGCTGCTGTCCAAACTATGAAGCCAGTACTTATTGCAGTGCATAATAAAGTGGCACCAACATGTTTCTGTTCTGTATGTCCAACTCGAATAGAGACAGGAGCTTAAGAAAACATGACTCATGGCAAGACAGCCAGCAACTAAAGCAATTATCCACGAGGAACATGCAGAAATCGGTTTCTTGGGATAAAAACACAGCAATTTAACTCCATTTAACACATTTTCACTATTTTTTCTCCCCCAACTCCAAATTTGAAATTATTTTATTTTTGGTTTGTGGTTGGCTACTTTTATACTTTAAATCATATATGTAAGCCTCTATTGTACATCAACTATCAACCTTCCCTCTTGCTAAGAATATTAAGCCTCTGGCCTTTCCTCTGTTTCTCCAAGTTCCTTCTAATTTCCAGCATCTGTCTGGCACCTTTACTTTAAATAAAGGTAACAGCTTTTTTGTTATGTTTGGTCAAAAATAATTAAATGTTTTGTCTACCTTTAGGTTGATTATGAAAGTTGAAAAACAAATTATTATGATTATTATCATTTAGAAGACTCTGTAAGTATCTTTTAGTATAAATACAGGTATATCTGGACACTGTTTCATAATTTAGTTTAAATTATCTAAAGCTTAAAAATAATATACAAAGATGGCTATCCCTCTTTTCATTGTAACGTCAAAGCATGATTGAAGAGGCATACCTAAGAATGATTTACTTCTATAGAAAAATGTATTTTTGGTTTGATCTACTATTTACTGTTGTTTAGGACCTAGATTCTTTGAAGTTTAATAGATAGCATTTTTCTGCTGTTATTCTATAGTGATGTAGATTACTTGTGTCCAGTAAAAAAAGGCAAATCTCTAATAGGTTATAGTTTTATTGCCTTACAGGACATCAGCCAGTTTTGTATCTAATTTTGACAAAACTTATTTCACTTTTCTTTTCCTTTCCTTTCCTATGTAAAACTCTCTTCCTCAAGTGCTCTTGGAACTAGCTTTATCATCCTGTTAAGGTTCTCACTGATTAGTTAAATATATCTTTTAATCAAAATACTTTATATGAGGCTTGTGTTTTTAAGTCTTGAAAATCGTATTCAGAAAGGACTTTGCTTTTCTGATGAACAGCCTGTGGGGTGTAGGCTGCTTGATCTTTTCTGAGCTTCATGGTGTGGCTGCTCACAATTTGATTTCAGAACCACCTCGGAAAGAGGCCAAAGTCAACCTGTCCCACTGTGCCTGACTTTAGGTTTGTATTGACCCAGCACTTTGATACTCCTTTGATACTGACACCTGCAATAATTGTCTCAGTTTTCCTCCACTGTGTGTGTGTGTGTGTGTGTGTGTATAGGGTGGAAGGTGGGGAGGCTAGTATAAAGACCAAGAAGACCAAGACTTTGCTAGAAAAAGGGACTCCATCTAGGCAGCTTGACTCAGATACAAGAAAGTTCCATGGGCAAGAAGAAGGGGTAGCCCAAACTGGGATTTATGATGTGGGAAAGACGAGGTCAGTGGCTGAGGTGAGTCATCTATAAAACATTTGAACCCCTGCTCTGGCTGCCACTAAGGACTGGCTGATGAATTCTGTAGATTCCAATGGAATATACTGAGAATGCTTCTTAGTGCCAAGAAAGGAGAAAGGAATTTTTAAATCTGGTTATAGTTTGAGTTGATTGTCTATGCTATCCAATAAGAAAGCCACTAGGCCCATGTACCTATATAAATTTGAATTTAAATTATGTAAGATTAAAAACTTAAGTCCCTCAGTCCCAGTAGTCACATTTCAAGTGCTGAACAGTCACATGTGGCTTCCATAACAGCAACACAAATGTAGACCATTTCTATCACTGTGGAAAGTCCTGTTGGTGAACACTTATCGATGATGGCAGTCTTTTTCTTAAGAATAAAGCTCTTTTTATATTTTGTTTGTTTTAAGGACATACTTTGACTTTCAGGCTTATGCAAAAGGGAAGATATCAGGAGAGTCTTGGTGGGAGAGTTTGAGGTGGAAGGGGAGCCAAACAGCTCAGGATGAGAAGGGACTTGAATTTTGAACTTTTCTTCTTTAGATTGAGAGAGAAAAAATGCTTAACAGTTAAGAAAAAAGCATCTGGAAAAGTGAAAAAGGACTCTGAGTGTGATTAAAATAAAATAAAGGAAACAGGAACATGCATCTTTATGGAGGAGAGGGACAAAGAAGAAAAAAGAGAGACACCCCTGGCTGGGCTGGCTAATGAAATTTATTCAGCGTGATCTCTGATTTTTAATCTTAAAGTTGTCCTGGTGTGTGATGCAATTCTCCTCTGCTGCCACTAAATCTTCAGTAAAATGTCTACTTTATACAACATCCTTCTGCTTCTGGGATTTGATGTTAAAATGGATTTAGGAAAGAAAACAAATTAGAGTAGTCAACCGTCCTGGAAAGTGAAAGGTAACGAAGCACTTGAAGACATAAGTCATCACCAAGAGTGGGTAAGCACCTAGGAATTCTAGGAAAGACTGGGAAGGCCCTGACCTGACAGGGAATGGGTTCTACAGATCTTTAATGTGGATATTATAGGAAAGTCAGGGGGCTGGTTTAGTTAGAGATATCTGGGTTGCATGTATTTTTAAAAGCACTGCTATTTCTCTCCTCCACAAGAGACGAATCTCTATTTTAAAGATTTAATGTTAAGCATCACTTAGGAAACAAAATATATTTTGCATTTAAGTAATGTGTAAGTCAAGTAAAGTTAGAGAAGTACAGAATTAGAAGTGTTATGGCAATACAATCAGATGCTACAACACAGCCTACCACTTAGGTCATTTGTAAAAATCTGGCTGCCTCAAAAATAATTCCTCAGTAAAGCAGAAATAATAAAATAAACTTTAAATGCATTTGCACTTACTACATTTATTATTTTTAAAACAGTGGCTTACTCACTGTTTAAGATACCTCTCTGCTTCTTTTTTTTTTTTTTTTTTTTTTGGAGACACAGTGTCACTCTGTCACCCAGGCTGGAGTGCGGGGGCATGATCTTGGCTCACTGCAACCTCTGCCTCTTGGGTTCAAGGGATTCTCCTGCCTCAGCCTCCCAAGTAGCTGGGACTACAGGCATGTGCCACCATGCCTCACTAATTTTTTTGTATTTTTAGTAGAAACGGGGTTTCACTGCGTTAGCCAGGATGGTCTCAATCTCCAGACCTAGTGATCTACCCGCCTCGGTCTCCCAAAGTGCTGGGATTACAAGCGTGAGCCATTGAGCCCAGCTGCTTTCTTTAAACAAATACAAGGAATATAATTTTATTTTTGCTGCTATTTGAGTTCATGATGATAACATTAGTTATCATATGGTGCTGACAGCATTTACGCCCCTTCACAAAAGGTACACTTTAGGGATGCTTGGGTTTTGTTTCTCTAATTCTTGTTCCTCCCACTGGCTTTCAGCTGTAATCCCTCATGGCTGTTCATGTACCAACCATAGAAACGAACCTTTTCTGCTTACATTTTGTTGCCTTAAATGTTTTCATGGCTCTGGCTCTAAAGAACTGAGTCTTATAGGAGTGGGAAATAATTTTTATTTTAAGCAGTCTGTCATCCAGCTTGAAATATTCTTTGGCTTTGTGGTTTGGTATGTTATCATGAAGACACATGTTTGTTTTATAAAGTTAAAACGTTTTTGCTCAAAATGCTAGTAAAATAGCAATTGAAAGAGTTGAAAGCTTAGTTACATTGTATTTAATACTTGTTCAAGGGTTCTTTTCTTCTAACTTTGCCTAGTTTGCACAGGAATCCAGAGGAAAAGCAAATGCCTTTAGAAGCACAGGTGATCAGTATTTCCTAATATGAGCTGTGATGATTAACAACCAAAAAATCACAAGAAATAAAAAGGATTCAAATGAATCTCTGGTTCATCAAATCACATTTCACTTTTGTCAAGTACTTTATTCTCCAATAGCTTTTCCTCACATAACAGTATGAGATACACTGAACCAATGATTGCATGTAATCTTTTCAAAATTACCTTCTCTGAATTATTAGTCTGAATTGGAATCAACTGGATCTAAAATCATTTTAGATGCTAGACATCTACAAAGAGTTTGGTGGTTACAGGTATTCTGCTAGTACCTGGAGAGAAAAAGATAAGTAAAATACGATCCTTGACTTCAAGAAACTCAGAGAATAGTTTGAGAGAAAGAAACATTAAATAAAATGTGAAGGCAGTGTAAAATATGCAAGGGTAGGTCAGTGGTGGCAAAAAATAAGTTATCGTCTCTTATTGAATGGGTCAAGGAAGGTATCACAGAAGTGGAGATTTCTTATCTGGGTTCTGGGACGAGAGGAGTTCACCAATCAAACCAGTCGGAGCAAATGCATTTCAGGAAGAGGGAGTAGCATAAACAAACCATGTAGTAGAATAGCTTATGGGGGAAACTGTAAGTGGTTTGCTATAGTTGAAGTATACGGTGTATGTTGGAAACCGGAGAGAAATGAACATGAGGTAATTAAGCAGGAGCCAAATTATAGAAGACCTTGTATTTCATTCTGTGAACTTCCCTTTATGCTACAATGGGAAGTGATGGAAGCATTTTAAACACAGGAGAAATGGGATCTGCTTTATATTTTTAAAATATTACTCTATGATCTCGACCACGGGAGAGAGAAAAAAAGAAAAACAAATATGAAAAAAGACTAGAAGAAAACTGCAAAAGAATGAACAGTGCTTGTCTCTGGATGGCAGAATATTATTGTTTCATCTTATAGCAGAATGTAGTTTACTGTTATTTCAATTTCAGATATATGAACAGTCATCACTTCAATATTTTAATTCAAACAAGGAATAGTGACCATGTTTAGGTCCATCCTTAGCACTCACAATTTTGTTTACTGAAAAAGTGACTATCCTGTAAATCTAGAGAGTACTATGATACACCCTGCAGAAAAATTAAGTCAACAAGTATTAAGCTATGTCAGCTCACAGAAGACCTAATTTCCGCATCTGACAATCTCGACCTCTGGGAAGATCAGCGAATTAGCCACTTTAGACATTTCGTTGATTTTGAAATAACCAACTCTGACTCTAAATGAAGTTTTAATATGTTTTACATTCAACTTTGCAGTAAAGGAAACATCAATTTCATTATACACTCCTTCCAAAGTCACCTCAAATTCAAGTACAATAGAAGAAAAATCATGCATTTACAATGCAAATGAGGCTTTAATTCACCTACCCAGCCATTCTGAACAGATTGGTGGCCCAAAGCCCCTGCTCTATAGAAAGTCTGGAGTCATCACCACCTTGCAAGGGCACAGACAATAAATGATAGAATCAGAGGCATGCAAAGCTTTGGTCAAAATGGTTTGTATCAATGAAATGAACAAAGCAATGACTGGCACAAAGTTCAATCACTATTACATTTATAACACATACAAAGTTATATGTAGAAAGACTGCCAAAAGCACTGCATTAAGCAAAAACTGTTACTACATAAAACCCATCTGTAAACTGAGAATATTAATAGCAACAACCTCATAAGGTTGTTGTAAAAAATTTTAAAAAATCATACACACAAAATGTTTAGAAGGTCATCTGGCACATAGCGAGCACTCAAAAATTTATAGTATCATTATCATTATTACTCTATCTCATAACTTGCTTCTTTTCAACAACTCCAACCTATAAATCCTAAAGATGTTCTTACTTATGTCAAAGAATATGTACTCAATACTGTAATTGAAACTTAATAATTATTAGAATGTTTTGAGAGAAAAGATTAATAACACTTATTTACCTCTTCGTATCTGTCAAAAACTGCTCCTTCTTGCAAAAAGGAAGGAACTTCCTTCTGCCAGTTAAATTCATAAGGTTTGGCCATGATTATATTCAAGACCTAAAAATGAAAAGAGTAGCTCATTAGTACATAAAATGGAAAAACAATTGAGGATGGTTAATCACTTTGCATTTCTGTGTTTACGGAAGCTTTTCTTCAAATATGTGGAATACAGTTTTTTTCTTCTTCCCTTTGTCTGACCTCCAACTTGCTTTCTTTTCTCTAAACCTGCAGATATCATAATCAAGAAATACCAGAGGTGATCATTTGGGAAGTTTCCATTCTCTCCAAATCCCACAAAATAACAAGATGTGCATATATATATATATATATTTAAATCTGAAGGCACCAGATAAAATAAGGAAACCATAGACCAAAATCAATACATAAGAGAGGTCTGCTGTAAATAGCTAAGGGCACTATGGGCTTGAAGGTGAACATATGGGCAGGAGGAGCCCACAGGGTATAAGTTGCAGAATCACGTAGGCATAGCCAGAATTTTTTATAGCTCTTGGTCCTCTCTTTAGCCCTCTCTTAGGCTCTCTTTCCCCTACCCCGTTGTTCCTCACCTCTTGGGCCACGCGGAGAACAAGAGAACGTCTGGTTTTGAGACAGCCAGCTCATAGGGGGTCCCTGAAGAAACTCCAACCAGCCTGCCCACTGAGGTAGGGCCTCGGGATGTTCACAATGTTTGTAGCAGAGAGGAGCCTGGCCTCTCCTCCTTCTGTGTGGAACTTGGAATTCCAATGGCCGGGCAGGAAGCCCTCTAGCAGGGATTCTGGGCTTGTAAGAGTCCCTGTTGCCACCTTTTCTCCCTTTTTAACCCAATTAAACCCTGTCTTACTCATCATTTAAATTGTCTGTGAGCTTGAATTTTCATGGCCGTAGGACAAAGAACCCCATTTTCAGCTGAACTAAGGAAAAGTCCTGCAACAGTTTTATCATAGACAGTGAGTAGGACATTTAAAGAGAAGCTAGGCACTGTTCAGGGTGGCTCCCTGTAACTAGGAAGAACTCAGCATTCCTTTTACCCATTCTTGTTGGCAACATGGTACGTATGTGATAACTACAACCCAAACATCTTGCATGAGCATACAACAAAGAGTCACCAAATAGTTAAGCAATGCAAAGAACATGGAAGAACACCAAACACAGCAAGTAAAACTTACACCCAAGGAAAGACAGTGACCAGGAAAAACACGACCTGACTTCAGCATACTGATTTTTTCAGAGGGAAGACAGAGTATATTCTGTTCCTAAAATATAATTAACTACAGATACTAGAAATTTAAAACAAGATTGTTGAAATAATAGATGAGCTGAATTGTAAAGAAAACTCAGATGAAGTGTTGAGCCAAGGAATTCTTAAAAATGCAACACCAGGCCGGGCGCGGGGGCTCACGCCTATAAACCCAGCACTTTGGGAGGCCGAGTGGGGTGGATTACTTGAGGTCAGGAGTTCAAGACCAGCCTGGCCAACATGGCAAAACCCTGTCTCTACTAAAAAAGTACAAAAATTAGCTGGGTGTGATGGTGGGCACCTGTAATCCCAGCTACTCGGGAGGCTGAGGCAGGGAGAATTGCTTGAACCCAGGAGGTGGAGGTTGCACCAAACAAAGATGGCATCACTGCACTCCAGCCTGGGTGTCAGAGCGAGACTCCATCTCCAAAAAAGAATAAATAATAAAAAAAAAGCAACACCAAAAGAAATAGCATGCATGAGAGATATAGAAAATAGAAAGGAAAGGTTTAACAACCTTATATGGAGACAACGGAGGGATGGAAATAAAGCAACAGTAGAAGAACGTTTCTGAAACCTGAATATTTGAGTCCTCAGAGTGAAAAAATCCACTCATTCCATGTAGTATAAATGGGGAGAAAAGATATACACCCCCAAATATACCTCATGGTGACATTGAAGACACAAAATATGCAGAAATTACGAAATCTCTCAAAGATGCAGGAAGAGAAAAGATAATCTAGAGGTAAAATGACAATAAGACTGCTATCAGTCACATCATCCACAACACTAAATGCAGTAAGACAGTTTTAAAGTTCTGAGGAAAATAATTTTGGATTTAAAATTCTGTGTTCAATACTGTTTCAACTTTTGGGAGAAATATGTAGTTATTTACAGACTTGTAAGTAATCAGAAAGATTTAGCGATCTACTTTGAAAAATTTAATGCATTATATACTCTGTCGGGGGAAATAAATATAGAGAAAGAGATATGGGAAATAATGTTAAGAAAAATAAAGTAAAAAGAAACAATAGGCTTACTCTTAAGTCTTATTGTACTATGCCAAAAAAGTAGAAAAGAAAAAATAAATTTAAAAATTAGCCAACCCAAATCCTAGATTATATCAATATATGAGTTGTGGCCAGTGAGGTGGTTGGAGGAACGAAGTTTGAGACAAAGGGAAGTAAAACCATTTTGGGAGGCGAACAGAGTTACTAAAAACTCTAGACATTAGTAGGAAAATTGGAGTTTAAATATGGGTGCTATGAATTTAAGAGTTATCCTATAGAAAATTAAAATTAAAAAAATATAACTTCCAAATGATTAGCAGGGGAGAAATAGCAAAAGAAACTTGAGCCTCTTTTAGAAAGTAAGCAGATAAAGAATGGAGAGAAGACAGGAACATATTATAAGTAGAAAACACAAAATAAAATGACACATCACTAAGCACAGTAAATAAGAATTGGTTAAATTCACTTACAAAAGAGGTTTTCAGATTAGGTAAAATTATGGTTGTTTACAGAAATATTTTGAAAACTATCTAAGAAGTTTGAAAATGCAGGGATGAAAGAAGATACCATGGGCACATGCTAAGAAAAAAAAGAAGATAGGTATAACAATAATATGAGACAAAACAGATTCAAGGCCGGGCGCGGTGGCTCAAGCCTGTAATCCCAGCACTTTGGGAGGCCGAGACGGGCGGATCACGAGGCCAGGAGATCGAGACCATCCTGGCTAACACAGTGAAACCCCGTCTCTACTAAAAAAAATACAAAAAACTAGCCGGGCGAGGTGGCGGGCGCCTGTAGCCCCAGCTACTCTGGAGGCTGAGGCAGGAGAATGACGTAAACCCGGGAGGCGGAGCTTGCAGTGAGCTGAGATCGCGCCACTGTACTCCAGCCCGGGCGACAGAGTGAGACTCCGTCTCAAAAAAAAAAAAAAAAAAAAAAACAGACTTCAAGAGAAAAAGCAGAGACAGTAATAATACATCATATTAACTGCCATTAATATTTAAGCATGTCACCACACAGCATCAAAACATTTGAAAATTGACAAAGTACAAGGAGAAATTAGCAAAGTCACAAACAAGAGACAATGATTCTCAGAAATTAACAGAAGAAGACAAAGAAGTAAGAATCTTGAAGATCTGAATATCATACTTAATAATTTAGTACAAACAACTTAACTCAAGGTAACATAATTTAAATAACAGTACTTAATGAGCTTTATTCTCTCTCTTAATATATTTATTCTCTAAGTATATTATTTTTTTTCTTTCCCTCCTTTGCACCCTGGCTACCCACACACATGTGACAATCTCAAAATCTGATCACGATTAGGCCCTAGAGGAAATTTCAGCATTTTTCAACAGGCAGAAAATATGGTGGTCATGCTCATTGACAACAACAAGGAAATGTATAAATTAATGACAGAGAGTGTACAACATCTATATACACGGAAATTAAACATTCATACCCCCCCCACACACACACATACATACACCCCTAAATTATTCTTGAGTTAAGCAGAAATTATAAACATTTTAGAAAGAAAAGATGAGAGCATTACAAACCAAAACCTAGATATGTAATATGTACCCCCCCAAAAAAATTAGTAAAACAATGATGAGTAAAAGCAAAAGTTAATTGTTTTCTGTTGGATATATATTTGGCAAGTACTGAGAGCAAGAGTGAGAGACATAGAGAGAAGGAGATTTAGGTGGGGGCAGAAGGGAGGATGAGGAGGAGGAGGTGGCTGCAGCACAAACTCACAACATTTACAATGAAAAGTGGGATATAATTAAAGAAGGCAAATGTGAGCATTCTAAGAGAATACTGTGTATAACTTTAATCAGAATATTTTAAAAGCTAAATAAAGTATATATCTTTCAAAGTTAAAATACATTTGGCTTAAACGTAAAACTAAAAATGGAATTTTAGTTTTTTGAGGAACTAAATGATCCAGCAATCCCATTTCTGGGTATTTACTGGAAAGATTTGAAATCAGTAGGTCAAAGAGATATCTGCACTCCCATGTTCAATGCAGCATTACTCACAATATCCAAGTTATGGAATCAGCCCAAGTATGCAACAACAAATGAATGCATAGAGAAAATGTGGTGTATTATACACAGTGAATTCAGCCTTAAAAAAGGGAAGAAATTCTGTCATTTGTGACAACATGGATGGAACAGGAGAACATTATACTAAGTAAAATAAGCCAGATACAGAAAGACAAACATACATGTGCTCACTTACATGTGGAATATATAACAGTTGAACTCATAAAAGCAGAGAGTAGAACTGTGGTGACCAAAGGCTGAGGGTAAGGGGAACGTGGAGATGATAATCAAAGGATACAAAGCCTTCTATCAGTTACACAGAAGAAATAAGTTTGACTTTGAAACCTTTTGCATAGCCTGGTGAATACGGCATGTATGTACACACATAACCACACAGCTTCTACCCAAGGAGCTTAGAAACAAGCTTCCAAGGTAGATGATGTGCATCCATGCCTTCTATGCTATAAAACAGATCTGCAGAGAAAAATAGACCCACAGATCCCCCCTCTTAATAACCAACTACAGAGAGCTAAGTGCTAGCTTGAAAAATAGATTAAAAAACAACATGGTGGCCACCCCAGTTTGCCAGGCTGTGAAGAATGGTAGGCAAAACATCTCGTTCTGCAGGATTGTATGTGTTCTACGATTGTCTCACTCCTGACAACCATCCCTTTTAATTTGTCCCTTTGGTTTCATTTTAAATCAACAGGAGGCTTATGGATACAAAAAGTTTATATCAAAAATAAAAACAAACAAACAAACAAAAGCTGTTTACGGTTTGCATCATCTTTCATTGGTTTAACTCTGGTCCTCCCAGCATCAACATAAGTACCCCGTGTATGATGTTTCGCTACTATTCTTAACTAGTAAAATATTCATCTCTACCTTGGGTACTAATTTCATCACAATAGTCTCATTACATGAAGAACTTTGAGGGTGAAGGAGGCTGATGGAAGGAGGAGGGTAATTTTGACCTTAATCTCTTCTGCAGTGGAGGTGAAAGTTCATTTCATTGTTTATTCCTTCAGAGCACTGGGGTTCAGAACAAGGTAAGTAGTACTCTGGCAAAATGATGCTGGAGTATCCTGAATGTTCTCAATTTTAAACTAGTGGCTGTGGTCGAGGCTGTTCTTTGTGCTATCTGTGGAAAACTTCCTAGGGCCTGGCATCAGGGACACTAGCTGGCTTATTTTACATACATGGCACAATGATGACCTACAGACTAGAAAATGTTGACCCAGCCAATCGTGTTTGACAACAGTTTGATCCAGATAATTGATTTTAAAATGGGAACAAATGAAGGTACACATTATAGTCCCAGTGACTGCAGAGAATATTAAAGGGACAGTTATTTCTTTTTAAAAGAGGGGAGGAACTGGCCACCTTATAACTACATTGTTATTGCAATTCTCTCAAATCCCCACCCACAGCCAACTGGTTTAAAAAAAAAAAAAAAAAGGCTTTGATTGTACCATGCCAAAAGTTCCTCTTCTCAAATTCTCTAGCTTGCCTTCCAAGGCCTCATTTACAAGATATTTCAAGGTTTAATTGTCTCCTCCACCTCCTAGAATGGCATCGCCTCACCATCCAGTGCCCACAGGAAAGGATCCACCTTCTCCTTGAGGAACACGGAAAGTGAAAGAGAATTTACATTGTCAAAGAACAGACAGCCCGAAACCTCTTGCAGTGTAAACACATTGAGCAGTTACTGGAAGGAAGCCAGAAAGCTTTTAAATAGTTGCATTGTTTCTAAATCCTCGTGCAACTGGATCGGATTAGCTATTGCACTGGAGCAGAGGAAAAACTCTCTGGACTGCAGAGACTTTGGAAGCTGGGGACAAGAAAGAAGGGGAGTCCTGGAAGGTCTTGTTCCAGAACGAGTGGCAAAAGCTCCTTCTAAAGACGACAATGAGAAACTGGCAGAGTTAGGAGGAACACAAGGGGGCTGAGGCAGGCTGTCGAGGGGCCAAATATTGAAGTAGGACATGTGTATTACCCACAAAGATGGCCTTCCATCCATTTGGTTGGGGTGAACCAAGGAAGAGATTTGGTTTTCTTAGCCTACTTGGTTTTCTTATCCTACTCTGTCCTGAGTCTTTAAACCTGCTGTCTTGTCTTCCTTGCAAGACCTATAAGGTGGTCTTCAGGAATTACCAGACCACCTATCTCAGATGTGTTGGATCAACTGTAGAGTCAGCGCTGCTCACCCTCCCTCACCACCACCCCCACCCTAGACCAGTTTAGGTCAATATTTCCACAAGGAATTTTTTGTCTCTGGACATGTGCCTCATGTTCTGGTATAGAGTGAACAGAGGGCAGTATGTAAAACCAGGTATATCTAAGGTACCTGGGTATGGTAGGCTGAATAAATGGCCTCCAAAAGATACCTACCTCCTAATTGCTGCAACTTGTGAATATTACCTTACAGGGCAAAAAGGGACTTAGCATATGAGACTAAGTGAAAGATCTTGAGATGGGGAGATTATTCTGCATCATCCAAGTGGACCCTAAATGTCCTTATAAAAGGGAAGCAGGGGAAGTTTTGACACAAGCAGAAGAGGAGGAGGCAATGTGACTATGGAGGCGGAGATTGGAGTGATGTAGCCACAGTTCAGAAGAGCTGGCAGCCACCAGAAAGTGAAATAGGCCAGGAATGGGTTCTTCCCCACAGCCTGGAGGAAATGTGCCCCTGAAAATACCTTGATGTCAGACTTCTGGCCTCCAGAGCTGTGACAGCATAAATTCCTGTTACTTTCAGCCAGTAGTTTGTGCTAATTTTTTATAGTAGCCCAGAAAATGCATATATTGGGCCCCCTGAAGCTGAACATCTTTCTTAAAAGAACTAAAAAGTTGACAAATAAATTTGGAATGCTCTGATTTGAAGGGAATGGTCATTCAACATATGTATGTTCAACTGAATCATCAGAGGAAGACAGAAAGAAAAGTACAGAATAAACTTCATCTAGAAATGAATTCAGATCATTCTTGTCCTTCTGTTTCAAAGCCCCTTTGAGGACTAATGACATTACTTCTGCATACTTTTCCCCGGGTTCCAAATGTCTTGTAACAAATTTGCATCTTAGCAATAAATACAAACTTCAAATCCTGCAGCTCCCCAGAAGCCAAACAAGGTATTCTTCACTTTTTATTCCTATTTGTGAAAAAATGAATTCATCTGAAAAAGCATTTGCTTCTACTTGATAATATATAGCTTTCAAGTGAATAAATGCACCATGACTCAGTTATAAATTTTATCAAGTGTAACTTTTAACTTCAACCTTACGACAAAAAAATTTTCCAGAACAAATTAATCCCTTCCCCATCCAACCATACAAATCCCATTAAACCAAATAACCCATGACCTTAAATGACCTCATGATGGCACAACCAAGGTTGTTTTCCAGAACATAGAGAGTTGAGATAAATTTCCACTGACCAAAAGTAAATTAGCTGAATCTATCACGAGTATTTCAGTGCCTTGCTCTTCAATCTTCAAATAAGATATCCTTATATTTCTAAAAACAGATCAACAGATCAAAAGCTGTCATCAGATCATCCAGGGCTTTTAAATAAATGGCTTTACCTCAAGTAAGAATCTAATTTGACATTAATATATTGTATCATTAGTGATAACTTTCCCCATTTGCAAAAATACCTCCATTTTTATTAAGCCATTAAATAACCTTTTCAAAAATATACAAAGAGTACAGGATGAAAAATATGATAATATGCAATGCTGTTGAGGGATGGGGTGAAGGCATTCTTGTCTATCTGGTGAAAAAGAATTTTGTAATACATTTCTATAGCCTTGAAATATCCATACTTTTTTATCTAGTAATTCTACCAGTAGGATGTATCCTATGTAAATGTGTACAAAATCTATGTATAAGAATACTGTTGTGCTGTTTATGGTAGAAAAATATTGGTCTTATATAAACACCACTAAACAATTGATTAAATACACTCTAGTACTTAAATACTATACCTGTTAAAAACAATACTTTAAAGGAATAGTTATTTGCTTAACAATAGCAAATTTAGGAGAGTTTCTAAAAATACTCACAACTCTTGTGAAGGAAACACAAATGCTCTCAACATACAGTTAAGAAAATAAACAACCACAGGCTATAAAATTGCACGAGAGTCTGATCCAAATTTTTATGTTATATATTATATACATATTGCTTACAAATGCACACTATTTTACAATGGGAAAGACTAGCAAGACATATCAAAACAAACAGTAGTTTCATCTAGCTGATGCAATTTTAGGTAATTTTCTTTTCTTTAATACTTTCCTGTATTTTAAAATATTCATAGTGACTATAATTTTTATATCCCAGAAAAAATAGTTTCTAAAGCAAATGGAGGATACAATTTTAAAACTTGTTTCTTTTCATATAAATTAGTCTTAATGTCTATGTTTTCTAGCAGAAATCTTGGCAAGAACAAATAACAGGAAAAGATAAATACATAAAGCTGTAAAACGCTGTCCTTCCCTTTCAGAATTTAAAACCTTCACTATACAATGGGAGCCTTCACACATCCCAGTTATGACTGATCCTTATTCATTACTTAGTAAGGAGTTACTTAATATACTGACTGAAATGAATGTTAACTGAAACCTCTGCAATACTTATATTTGGGGAAAAACTGATTGTGATGGTACTGGAATTAGTCTTTAATGAATTCTGGGCTATAATAAATCTATGGCCTTTGCTATGATTTATCTATTGTAAAGCATCACATGATTAAAAACAATTTCCTGGAGTGTATTAAAAAACAACACAAATTGCATAGGAATAAAATACAAACAGAAAGCAAGCATTCACTATTTGTCCCTGCCTCTCGTACTTTAATATTAAGCATAATTAAGGGGCAAGTATAACTTCCTTAAAATTTAATAATTAAAAATAGATGAATAAAAACATTAAAGTGTATTGCCTTTATACATTTATTAGGTGACATTTGTTATCATGCTACAGGGGTCTATTATATCAAGATTTTACAAAACATGTCTAAAATATGCTTAGTTACCTGGGGTAGAGATCCAGGTTTATAAATGTATTAGGTGATGTTTGTGATCACGTTATAGGTTTCAATCTATCAGGATTTTACAAAACATGTCTAAAATATGCTTAGTTGCCTGGAGTATTTAGAGATCCAGCTTAATTTAAATATAATGAATAACTGTCAATATATTCTAGGGAAGAAAAAGTAATATCTTTCCTCATTCATCACAAAGTTCATGGCTGAGACCCTCTACAACAAAAGACAGATTAACAAGACAGACATACAAATTTATTTAATGTAAGTTTTAAGTGACAAAGGAGCCTTCAGAAACAAAGACAGAAACAGAGATAACTGTATAGTTCTATGTTTAGTTTTGATAAAGAATGGATAGTCATATAGAAGCACGATTAGACAAAAGTGGTTATGATATAATGGTCATGAACTGGGGGGAACTAAGAAGTCTCGTTAGATTCTTCTTAGCATCTTTGTGTTATCATTTCTTTCCTCTAGGTATAAAGTAGGATACCTGTCACATGAAGATGTCTCAGGAAAGAAGGTCAGAGATTGACCTTCCAGCTTCTGCAGTTTTCTCAATTTCCTTTAGCTCAAAATACTCAGTATGTCAAGGTGCCATGTTTTCAGGTATTGTGTTCTGAGCCCTGGCAATTTAATTCAATCTGCAATAATCAGTTTTCAAAGAAATCAGAATACAATGAAGGAAGTACAACAGCTTCCTAAGAGAAGAACTGAGTTGTTTCAAAAGATTGCTTCGATGTGGGTTGTTTGCCTGTTGCAATTCCCTTGGAAATGACATCTGAGTTCCTATGCCAGTCCTTCAAAATCCTCTAGAACACGTCAGGGAGCTGAAATTGTATTAAAAGTACATAGTTGTCCATGACTGAGGTTTTCCAGCCTGATAATCCCTTGCCATTCACCTTTAGATTGGTGCAGGCCAGGCTCAAGCTAGGGAGCAATAATGGTACAGGAGGGCTCAGTGGCAGAAGTGGAACCTATCTACACGTGATGTCCTCTGAGGGGTCATGTTCTTAAGTGCGTAGTAAGTCCACCCCTGGCTTAACAATATTTTGATCTTTCAGAAATAGAAGATAGTTTGTATATTAATCTTTTTAAAATTTCAATAGGTTTCTGGCGAACAGGTGGTGTTTGGTTACAGGAATAAGTTCTTTAGTGGTGATTACTGAGATTTTGTACACCCATCACCCAAGCAGCATACACTGTACCCAATGTATAATCTTTTATCCCTCACCCCACTCTCACCCTTTCCCTTGAGTCCCCAAAGTCCACCATATTATTGTTATCCCTTTGCATCTTCATAGCTTGGCTCCCACTTATGAGTGAGAACATGTGTACATACATATTAATCATTTTTATAGTAGTGAATTATAGAAGTGACTGCTAGAAAGAAATTTTTTTGATAGCATGCAAGATATATCAACCTTTAGAAAAAAAAAATATATATATATAGTGTTTGTGGTGGGGGGATACAGAAGCCTGAGGAAAGGAATGTATAATCTAACCGGGTTTCTCTCTTTCATAAATAATAAATCCATTTTAATAGAATTTGGTTTTGACATATCATAAATATGCTCCAGAGTAAAAATCATCTTCTTTCTTATCTTTTATGCCTCTGAAATAAAGTACTTCTGTTCTTACTAAGGGGCAGTAAAGAGCAAAGGGTATTTTATTGCTACTGAGAATTTAACATAAACAGAGTTAACATCATCAGCCCTAAAGAATATAAAAGTTCTGAGAAATAAGAGGATTAGGCCATCCTGGGATACTTGTAAATGAAAGACTCTAAGGGTTTTTTTCCCTCTCTCAGAAGTAGAACTTGTCACTGTTTTCAAGGACAGAACTAACAGAATACATGGTAGATGTCTATACTTTACCATGCAGAAAAGCAACAACTTCTCCCTTAGTAGGAGGTGGTAGCCATATGCAACCATTTTCAGGGATAATTCAGCCCTTTTTGCTCTAACAGTAGTAGTTCTGAGAAGGTCTGGGAAAATAGAAAACAAAAGGGCAACATGCACAAAATAAGTACAGTTTCAGGTAGAGGTCACAGATTATTCCATACTGGTCTCTCCTGGATCTTTCAAGGTGTTCTTAACCCAGGGCTCCCTGGTCACAGAGGACCCCTGTCTTTAAAAAGTCCTGGGGCTCCAGAGTGGGGACCATGAGATTGGAGGCTTAGGTTGGCCTCTTCCTCAGCTTAAGTTTCTTTTTTGCAGGAATACTCTTTGAGTTATTTCTGTTTAGCCAAGATGGGAACTCAAGCTGGGAGCATAGGGGAAAGACTAGAGAATCTTTAGGTCCCTGGATTTGCCTTAGATTATTGGTTCTTAAAGTATGGTACCCTGACAGCAAACATCACCTGGGACTTCTTAGAAATGCAAAATCTCAAGCCCCATCCAGACCTAAATCAGAAACTCTGTGGGTGGGGTCCAGGAAACCATGGGGTATCCAGCTAGCCAGGTGATTCCAATGTAAGCTAAAGTTTGAGAAAACAGCCTTAGATCAAGTCTCCAGCAAAAAAGGAAAAAAGGGGGAAGAGGAAAATGGTCTTTAAATATTTATCCAGCCCAGCCCAATTTACCAGGAAAAAGAGGCTGGCTAAGTATTTGGAACTAAAGCTTGGGTAAGTAAGAAAGACAGCCCATTTGTCTAGAATGCATACTTTTCTCAGGAAGTCCATGGGAAACTGAGCTTATGGAGATTCTGAAGGCCAGTACTTGCTTTCCATCCAAGACCAAGAGTAGATACTGAGGGCTTGGAGTAAATGAATAATTTTCTCAACCATTTTTTTTCAAGCCTCATCCTTAAGAATTAAGTAAGAAGAAACCAGTTAAGAATGACAAGCAACTTGAGGAAAGTAAATAAAGGGTGACTGAGTCATAACCAAACACTCAGCCAACACAACATCCCTTTAATCTGCAATGCAGACTTCGCAGCCACTTAAATAACTTCAAGCAGTTACCTCTTTTGGCCCAAACCATTATGCTCCGTGTTAACTACAAGCTATGAATGCTAATATTTCTCCTAAGAACTCAGAAAAAAAAAATTGGGTAAGAGTCACCCAGCAAATTCCTTTAAGTTTAAGGAACTGCAACTGACAAATGACCTGAAGAGAAAGATTATGTTAAAACACAAGGATTCCAGAAGAAATGTGCTCTCCGCTGTACTGGAAAGCAGCATCTTGCCTCACCGCCTTTCCCTTTACATTCTCCTCTCTGGATTCATCGGAATTGATTCCTTGCCCCCAGTACTGAGCATTTTGCACATTTCTCTTTTCTTCTCATTTACTAACTTACTGGTTATTTACTCTCCTAAACTTACTGGTTATTATTTAGAGAAACTGGATCAGGCACCACTCTGTATTTTCACTTAAGCACCTCGTACTTCCCCTCTTTGAAAAACTCACCACCCTACATGGTAAACAGCTATTTGTTTATCTGTATCATCACTATATGATGACTTCTGTGAAGGCTGGGGCCTTTTTTGCTACTATAGTGTCCAGTATATAGCAGTAAACAATGAATGAATGAAAGAATGAATGTATGAATATCTTACTACGTGGAGGAGCTCCCAACCAATCCCCAAAACAAATCAAGGCAGAAAGGACAATGGACTCTTCTCTTATACAAACACACACTTTATCTTTCCTTCCCTCCCTCCCTCCCTCCTTTCCTTCCTTCCTTCCTTCCTTCCTCTCTTTATCTCTTTCTCACAGAGTCTCTCTCTGTCACCCAGGCTAGAGTGCAGTGACTTCTTTCCTTCCTTCCTTCTTTCCCTCCCTCCCTCCTTCCTTCCTTCCTTCTTCTTTCCCTTTCCTCTTTCCTTTCCATTCTGTTCCATTCCATTCTTTCCTTTATTTCCTTATTTCTGTCTCTCTCTCTCTCTCTCTCTCTCTCTCTCTCTCTCTCTTTCTTTCTTGAGTCTCACTCTGTCACCCAGGGTGGAGTGCAGTGGCATGATCTGGGCTCACTGCAACCTCCGCTTCCCGGGTTCAAGTGATTCTCCTGCCTCAGCCTCCTGAGTAGCTAGGATTACAGGTGTGCACCACCACACCCGGCTAATTGTTGAGTTTTTAGTAGAGACAGGGTTTCGCCATGTTGGTCAGGCTTGTCTCAAACTCCTGGCCTCAGGTCATCTGCCTGCCTTGGCCTCCCAAACTGCTGAGATTACAGGAGTGAGCCACTGTGCTCAGCCAAAATGCACACTTTAGTACCATTTCTGCGTATACCTGCTTCTCTCTCCAGTATCTTGAAATGCTGTTCACAATGTTTTGTTCTCAACTCACACCCTGCTGCCTGCCTGCTGCAGGCTAAAATCAGGCCTGTAGAACGAGTTTCCATTCTTTACTAAGTTTGACAGCCTCAGTTGTGCCTATAAATAATTTCTAGAATAAACATCCCAACCACACCTCTACAGCCTGAACCTCTGATCTCCTTAGACCCTCTGACCACTGTCCCTTAGTAAGGGCTATTCAGATTGGCATCTAGGTCCTCACTGGTGGGGCTTGACCCTGGACATGTCCTCTTGAGGTGTGTGGTGTTCTTATCCCTAGAGACTGTCTCTTTAGAGGACACCTCTGGGCAGCTTATAAGGTCCTCCTGTCTCTTATGCCCAGCCCTCTGTACTTTGCCCTTCATTTGCCCTTGAACTGCCTGCCACAATTATTAGGCAAAACATCGCCAACATGAATCATATATGTCAAGAGGGAAAGCTCTTTTTAGAAGCCTGATTTTGCCTTAATTATTGGACTATTTCAAAGGAAGATTTTTATTTTATCTTCACTTGAATAAGCTCTCTGAAGGTTGCCTCAGGCGTGAGTATGAAGTAAGCCTGAGGATTGTAAAATGAGACTTCAAAAAAATGGGCAAAGTGCTCTGGAAAGCAGCAGGCACAAATTCAAGGACTCAAGGCATCCCTTATTTTAAAACTATTTTCTGATTAAAATAAACACACACACAACGAGCTCTTCAATTTAATCAAAATTCCTTGTATTTAAAAATTCTCCAAGCTACTTTTATAAATAGGTCTTTGCTATTATTATACAGGAGTCATAAGAAGAGGATAAAGCCTAAGACCATGCATATTAGAACTGAGCCCAGACCATAGAAGGAGAAAATAAAACATTCCTCCTCAAGTTTTCAAGCTTAAGGATATCCGAAATCAACAGTCTTTATATGTTCATACACACAGGGGTACTGCCCCATGACCTGAAAGGAACCTTTAGTCAAAAAAAATGTCACCTACATAAATCTCAAATCTCACACAAGGTCATTTATCTCCTTATGTGTCCAAAATTGTTCCACCTGAAGTCCAAAAGCTTAAAGTAAGTACAGAGATGGAACTAATAAAATAAAGATAGTGAGAAAAAAAATTACATGGAATTCGAGGTTTGGGGAGATTGATTTAATTTTTTTATACATGCACATTATTTTCAAAATCTCTAAACCTTTCTTCCTCTTTGTCTTTTTTATGCACAAAAATACATCCAGTCTGAAAGGAAAAGGAAACAAAATCCTTAATCAATCTCAGTTAGCTTATGTTAAAAGTATTACCTTTTCAGACCCCTCCTCCTCAGGTTTGGCATTATTAATTAACTACTACTTCAAATAATGGGAAATCTACTGTGCAAATTGGTTTATGTAAGTGAGGCTGCACATTAAAACTAGGTGTAAATATTAGATGCTGTCTTTGGCTTTGTCTGATAGACCAGCAGGGAGAGTGGAGTTGGAATTGAGTCTATTTCATTCACATGAGAAATACCAGCAATAACATTCACACAACTTGAAATAAATCTAATGTGACATTGGAAAAGTGAATTAGAAAGATACAAAGTTTATGGTTTTATAAGTAATTTGACCATCTTTAAAATGAGTCTGCATTTGATTATATATTACACTGTTTCCACAATTAATATTAAATTAATATGAGCTATATAGCATGCTGGAATGGAAACAGAAGGGCAATCGGAGATGAAAGACCTGCATTCCAGCCCCAGCTCTGTCCCAACTAGGTGTGTGATCTTGAGGAAGACCCTTAACCCTTTGAGCCTTAGTATCCTTGTCTGTAAAATACAGAGGCTGAAACAGTAATTTATCTGATGCTTTCTTAGCTTATATTAGTTTGATCTCTGTGATGCCAAAAAAACATTAGTTTGATTAAACATTATTTGAGCTCCTGTGACATATAAATGTTATTTAAGAACCATATATATCCTTCCTGAAATATATTTCCAAAAATGAAAAAATGAATGCCACATTCAGATGGGCCAAGTAATATTTAAAACAATGCATTACTATTGTGTATTAAAGAGTCACTGACAGAGTAATGACATAGTGGCATTTCTAGAACAACTCTTCAGTATCAAAGCACACTTTCAAGATGCCAAATCCTTGCCCAATTCTTGTAAGGTCAACAGTCTTCAAATAATTGTCCCTTTCATAAGATGGGTGCTTTTATTGGATTATTTTAAAACATGTTTGCTGCCATTGCTTATATAGAAACTGAAAAACATCCCTCACTCTAACAAGGCCCAGAGGCAATAAGGAGGATATCAAAGGTCAGAGAGTTGGATGTGAAGCAATTCCCAAGAGTTCACATGGTGTTTTATTTTAGCAAATTTCTTTACCTTCTAATTCAAACCATATCCACAGGCAGGGAAAGAGAGAGAAAATGGAGCTTCTTTAACTAAATTCCCTGCCCCTTGTTAGACAGATCCTTGCTTTTCCCAAGTGTCAGTACTAACAAACAGTTACAAAATTGCTTTGGTCCTTGTGTCTGCAATCAATTTGTTTTGTTGTTGTTGTTGTTGTTTGTTTTTTTCTGAAGGGATAAAGTTTGATCCAGCATATTCTAAAATGCTACAAGACTCCCAGCAAGTTTCCAAGACACATCAGAAAGAACTCAATGGCCTGACCTGGAGATCAGGAGGATGACATTCTCATTAGGCAAGAGATGCTGGACTTTCTGCAGTAATCAGAAATGAAAGTTACCACTCTGCTCTAAAAGCTTATGCTAGGGGCTATTTACCACTGACGTGACACACTTCTAGAAGCTCTCACAATAAAGGCACTCAGCATCCATTTACTGTTTCACCACTTACCAACTATTTTTACATATTCTCTTGAAGTTAGAAATCTTAACACAACTGGAAAAACGTGGAAAGTAAAGCTCAGAAAGCTTAGAATCCCTCAATTATGGTAGAACTATTAATAGAATTTAACAAACCTTTTGACCGAACACCCTCATTGTCTGACCTTGGTTCTCATGACGAAAGTTCCTTAATTTCAAGTAAAAAACACTCTAAAGATATGGCCTCCAACCAAAATGAGGGAAACTCATCCTTTCCTGGGACTGTATTTAAGCTGCTTTAATAAGGGGTAGTTAAATCAAAAATAAGGATTCCTTCAATAAAAGACCTGCCCACATTACTATCAGTATCCAATTTCCCACTTTGAAGTGACCTGAGGACAGAGATCCTGGTAACCTCAGCATCAACATCAGTAAATATTTTATATTATCCAAAAAAAAAAAAAAACCTAAAAATTTCAAGTTTATTTTTAAAATTCCCTTATAAAATCATTATTCACTTTAGATAGATCACTGTGTCTTTAAATCCTGGCTTTGTTTGTAGAGTGTTCCAAATATGATTGAGAAAACTTAGTTTTATAAAAACATCACAATCTAGCCACTTAGGCCATGCCATTAATTGGTCTACAATGCTATTTTGGGAATTTTTATAGGGATTATTTTAATAAAATCAATGTTGCTGCCTATATTTAATACTGGTGAAATCACAAGTATGATTAAGCCATTGCATATATATTTTGATTTCTATTCTGCCCTATTTGAAACCAACTCCCAAGGTAAAACAGGAAAAGAGATAAGATTCAAGTGTGACAATTGCATGAATAATAAGTTAAATTGAGTTTTGTGGACAAAATAGCTACTGTCACTAAATTAATTATTGTGCTCTGAAGTTTTTCAGAGAAGAAAGCTTATAATCAAGGCATATTTTGGCCATCTATGTTACACCTTCCCATGACCAATTTTTGTGAAAAAAGGAGAAAAGACTTTGCTGGATACCCTCATTTCCTAACTGTCAACTCACTGTAAATGTCTTAAAATATGGAATCTAGCATATATATTCTGTTCAAAATATGCCTTTTTGAGTAGCTGAACCTTTTGGTCTTCAAGCTCAATGTTCTTATGTTGGTCCTGATCTTTCTTAACCTATCTAGAATGTAACTCCCACCTTCGGCCTGATCCTCTTTCCACATGTGGCCATCCCTCCAACTCCTCTGTCCTTTATCCTTTTGGGCTCTCAGTATTCTCCCTCCCAGGGCAATCCTATGGTATTGCTCTTCTCCTCACCCTTCCAAAACTCCACTCCCTGGTTTTCAGCAGCCTCCTAAGATATCTCCACCAGTGCTCCCTCCAGTATTGCAGATGTCCAAATATGTCCTGAGCTGGACTCACTGCTACAAAAGGACTGCTTTGAAGAATGAGCCATATTATCAAGATCGATGTAAAAGTGAGCAATGCAAAGATCGTAGAAGTTAAAAAAAACAAAAACAAAAACAACAACTACAGGACAAAAGAAAAAGGCCTTTTTATGTGAAAAACATCTGAACTTTTGGTGAACTCCAACCTTAACAGGCTAATGGTGAAGAGGTACTTGTTGAAACCTTAACACAGTGTTAGGAAGGTCACTGATCAAGGGCTATAACAATATTAATGAACTTTCAGATCCTAACATTGCTTAGAGTATTTTGTACATTTCTGTGCCACAATTTTAAGAACCATATCAACAAAATACCAGAATGTTGAAGAATATGAAAGTTATAACATTTAAGCAACAGTTGATAAAAGACAATCTAGGGATTTCAGACTTAATCTGAGCTCCTCCTGTAATAGAGTGGGAACAGAGGCCAAGAAACCTTAGGTGAGCTGGGCAAGGAGCCACAATCCTGCTGGTGGAACTGCAACAGAACCACATCCTTGAACTGCCAGTCCAAAACCCAATCTCACTGGTGCAGAGCGAAAACATGCCTTTGAAAAATTGTGTCTGTTCTTTAGTTTAAAAATATGGAAATTACTGTTGTTTGCCTTAAGGGAAAGAAAAACATAAGAGATCAGAAGAAATGAGATATAAGATTAAGCCATGAAATGCAGATAAATCATGCATACTCTCTTTCAAGAAAGTTCCCATCTCTTCTGCAGTTTATATCACAAAGTAATTTTATTAAGGTTTTATGGAAAGGTCACTATTGCATTTCTGTAATATTAAAATCTATCTTAGCATACAGAAATCCCTCATGAGCCTGAAATATTAGTTCAAGACTAAGTTTATTAAGGTTTTGGCATGACTCAATATTAACTTTCTCCAAATATTACAACCATTTTCAAATCAGATAAGCAGTGGGATATAAAACTGTGGCTCATAAAAATAAAATCAGGAAAATGGAATCATTGCTTATTAGTTCTTAGAGATTAACTTTATACTTTAAAATTGTGAGGGAGCTTATCAAAACAGTTCATTCTGTATTGGTGCTTTCATTTCACAAAAGAATCAGACAGAAACATGATTAAGGTCTTTGTAGCATATATCAAAGTAAACCGATATTTTAAGACAAATTCAGTTCAAGTACCAGTAATAACTTTAGTTATCTTCATAATCCCTTCTGTTTCTTAATACTTTCATCCATGAGTTGAGTGATGATTAAACAGAGAAATGCCTGGTATGTCAGTGCTTGAGTCAGCTGGGTCTGATACCTCAGGTTTTCTAACTCATATATTCCAGAAAAGGTATAAAGTTTATCTGACAGAATCAGATAGCAGACACCTGTTACTTGGCAATGTGTGAATTTATTGTCATGATTTTTTTTTTAAATAAAATGTTCACTGTTAACAAACATGCTGAAAAAGTATGATGCTCCCTGGTGAGGAAAAAACAAACAAAAAAAACCACTACCTGAAATTCACAGAGCATCCACTATCTCAAAAGATCACGCATAAATATGGTATTCTTTGACCCACAGATTACAGACCTGGCAAGAGATTGAAGAAGTTGTTTGGCTCACAGCCAGGTGTCCAGGAAGGTGACCATGGAAATCTTTCTGGTTATTTGACCATACAGATCCTAGGGGATGGAAAGTCTATATAAAGATACTGATGGCTCTTCAAAATTCCCTCCTACCAGATCTCAGGTCTCTTTCCTTCGTTTAGTTCTCTGTAGACTTCAGCAGTTGATTAGAATCCTCTATCCATGAAGTCATGACTCAGAATGACCTCACTGGTATGATCTTAAAATACTGTGAATCCCACTGTATGTTGTGGTTATGTTTGAACCTAGATGTAGTACCTCAAGATACATTCTTAGTTCTCTGCAGAGTACTATGTCACATTCTTAAGCTTAAGTAATTGGCCACACAACTGGCATTTTCTCTCTTGGCCTCATGGAATAAAACACTGGTCCTGAGACAAAAGGCTTTAGGTCTGAAGAAATAGATGTAAACACTGAAGCAAAACCAGAAGCCAGAGAGCCTTCCCTAATTATTACCTTCCAAACCTAAATCTGTCTCTTCCACTATACCCATAACCACCTCCTCATATGATAAATACAAACTTTGGCAAAACTTTTACAAAGAAGTATGTAGGTTTATGGGTGGAGATATATCCCAAATGTGTTAATTATATTTTAGCCTATTTGATTGTTGATAAACTACCTAATTATAAGCATCTATGTCCAAGAATTTAAAAGTAGATGGAAAAAACCCTAAAACTCCTAAACTCCAGGCTAATTTCAAATACCCACCAACACACACACTTACACAAGATATCTTACATTTTCATGAGACACAGGAATTCCTTTTAATGGCAAAGTGCATTCCATGTGAAAAGAACCAATTTTAAGACCTGTATCAACGAATAACTATGAAGCCGAAAGAGAATCTCACAAACTATATTTCAAGGAGTTTCCCCATCTGAAAACAGACATGCCTATAATGTCACTTTGCCGGAGGCTCCCAAGATAAAAGAGATGATGCCTACACATTTATGGCATTGTTCTATTTCACAACAGACATGGACACTCTTTTCACTGCTGTACAGCATTCTAACCCCTGCAAGTAAACACTGGCATTGACCCTGTTCTGGCTGTTCACTTGCTACCTGGAGCCGTATTTACTCTGGTCTTTAGTTTACCAGACAGTAGAATGTTCCATCAAGCTTTTCTAGGATCTAAAACATCTTTTTTGCTTATTTTGTTTATGGCCCCAAAGCATGCATTTGTTGATCATGTATTTTCAAAATTTTCTCCAGCAGAACTGTTTACCGGGTCACACAGAGTAACAAATATATTCTCTGTAATGTTTATTTACTTTCCTGAGAAAGAAGAACCTCAGAAAGCTGTTCTATAATGCAGTAATAAATAAGCATGTACTCAAGCATATCAATTTATTATAAAAGAGGGCCCCTAAGTGGGTTTCTAGATTTCCTATGAATTCTAGTATGAGAACTATACTATGCTAAAAAGAACTTAGTAAGTCAGGCTTTATTTAGTAAATCAGGCTTTATTTACTAAAGGCCACAGAAAGTAAAAATGATAATTCAATTTTTTCTTTGACTAAACAATGCACACCACAGCCCAGTATTAGTCACATGAAACCAATAAGTTGGCTCTAATCAACTTATCTTGAAAATAAACAAATGTGTTCATAACAAGGCTGGTTTGCCCTGGTTAAAATAATGCCATTAGAAACTGACTATAATTACATTTTTAAAATGCTAAAAATTTCTAAATTATTTACATTTATTACAATATGTTACTTTTGTAACAAATTTTTAAAAAATATTCCTAGCACACTTACACAGAAAGTTCCTTGTTTTTTTGACGGTTTTCTTTGCAGAAAATGAGTTTGTAAAAATAACATATCTTCATGCAGCATGTTTTATCATGCTGAAAGTGAATGTTCTCCCTTCCCTTCAGCATCCTCCCATTTATAGTCCTGTAACATCAAGGCCATTGTAACTTAAATAACTGCTTTTTCATTTATAACATATAATGAGTTGGGTTTTATTGAAACAACTTAAGCAGAGCTCTAGACCTGGTTTAACAACGAATCTTTTTGAGAACCTAAATTATAATAAAGCACTACATAAATATGGAACATGTTTTTTAAAGGATTATATCTGGTAAAATGGCAAGAATTACCAGCAAATGCTATATAGTCTATTTATCTTTGATCTATTTATCTATTTCCTATGGAAGAAGGTATTTCTATACATGTCATAGATACTGATGATTAGCAAACACAGAGTCAATCTTGGAAGCAGATTTTTCACAGGGTGGAACAAGGTGAGAAATTCATTTAATGTTGGAGGAGAGGGACAAAAAAGATCATACATTTCCCTCTCCTCCGTCTCTTTCTTCAAACCCATATAATTCTCTATATCTTTGGTTCTTTATCCTTTCTTCACAGGGCTCCTCATCTCCCTTGGAATACAAGCCAATCTATACAATACGCTGTATAAGACCTTATATAATCTAGCCTTAGATCTCTCTGCATTCATCTCCTATTCCTTTCCCATGCTCACTTGACTCTAGCCACACGGACTTCCTCCTGTACCTCATAGAGGCCACTTGCAATTCTGCCTCAGGGCCTTTGCGGATACCATTACCTCAGTTTAGACCATTCTTCCCTAAATATCGGCATGGCTTACTGCCTAAATGTCACCATATCTAAGATGCTTTTCCTGGCCACTCAGAGCAAAATGGCATCTCACCACCACCAGGATCTTTCTTCTTACCTCCTAGATGTTTCTACGTAACACACACCAACAATTTGATCTCTGATCCTTTATATATCTTGTTTGTGTTTTCCTCTACCAGAGTAGTGACTTATATATTTTGTTTTCTGCTGTGTTTCTGTCACATAAATATATGGGACACATAGTGGGTGCTCAATATAGAATTGTATAGAATGAATGAATGTGTCCCTCTTCTGACTTTTCTCAATGAAGGAATTAACAGAGGAATCCATACATGACAGTGGCCTTAAGTGTTGGTGACTCAGGGATAGAAAACAATTAAATGGAACATTAAAAAATATAATAGAAAGGGAATAAACTAGGACATTAGGGTTAAATATAGCCTCTTTTTTCTTTATCAAGGGATGATTTATTATTTCACTGTGTCCCTGCTAAGCTAGATACTACGTAGAATTCAATAGTGGATAAGACACAGACTCTATCCTAACAAACTCAAATCCAGCAGAGTAGGTAGACTATTCAACATAAGCAAAAAAATATTTTACAGGAATTTAGAACCAGGAGAGATGACCCCTGCCCAAGAGAGAAAAGGGTGGAAAGGCCTCCTGGAGAAAGCTTCTGAGCTAGGCCATAAAGGATAAGAATCCTTATGTGAAATGCAACATGTAATGTTGAGACTATAAACGATCAGCAGCTAGACATCATCTTGCTTCTGAAACCTTAAAGTACTTCATAAAACCATCCCCCAAACACCACCTATTAGATCAGCCTTCAGTCACATAAGGGTTGAAGATGGAAATTCATGGTGTCTTTGAATATGGCTAACTCTGAAAGGCCTCAGTGGATTTTGTTAAGGGAAAATAAGTGAGACAGAACTCTGTCATGTGAGACAAATGTAATACATAATTGCATACAGGGCTTTATTTTCCTACCATCCGCCTTTGCATGCAGCCTCAGCTGGGGGCAGGGGTAGAAGGAGGAGCAGGTATATGACTAGTTCAGACCAATGGCTTCTCCCTGAAGATGAAGTGTGGCCCTTCTTGGGGGATATATTTACTGCTCCTTCTCCAGGCATGGTAGACCATTGCCAAGCATGACCTGAAAGTATTCCCCTCCCTTGATCACACTCCTTTGTAATATGACTACACAGCTTCTCCCATCAAGATATGAAGACTGTTGTTCCACATGGATATTGAATATGAGTTTTAGACATGCGACTTGCTTTGAAACAAATCAGAGGCATGAAAAGTACTTGTATGTTGGGGTTTTCCTTCTTGTTCTCTTTGAAACCCTGAGATTATCGTGTTTAAAAGGTTAAGAAAACCTATTGGAAGATGAGAGGCCACATAGAGAGAAGTCTCAGTCAATCCAGTCATCCCGGCTAAGGCCCCAGATATGTGAGTGAGGCTATCCTAGGTTATTCAACCTGAGCCAAGCCAGCCATGGCCAGAAAAACCACCCAACAAATACAGAGAAACAGAGAATTGTGAGAAATAACACATGTTTAAAAAAAATTCTACAAAATTTGAGGGTGGTTTGTTACACAACAAAAGCTAACCTATATACCTGCTAAAATAGGTTGAATCAGATAACAGATCTCTGTGGGTCTCTAGTGAGTAAGTGGGCACTGTGATTATGTTATATAAATGATATTATTTAAGAGTATTAAGGAGATACAGGGAAGAAGAGAGGAAATCCAAAAAAAGGTAGGGAGAGGAAGCAATTAGAAACTTGCAAAGCAGTCCAGAGTGTGAGTATGGGGGTATAATAAAATTAAAGTAAAACATCTGTGACTCTAAAGTACATAGAACTGTAACATCACTTTTCTGGATGACATTAATTACTGTGAACACAAATATGTCAACCTTATTGTGAGCAACCTGACAGAGAAATGTTTATATCCTATTTTTCTCTGAATCTCTCCTACCTGCTTTTCTAAAGCCTATACCTAGAAGAGAGACTGGTACTATAACAGATGATTAGAGAATCTTTGATGAAGGAGTGAATAACTGAACGAGGAAAGGAATGCCTTGGTCACCATGCCCTGTGGTAACAAAGTTGTGTGTCCGCATTTTGTTCTATATCTCTTTTGATGCCAGGCTTTGTTTTCTCCCAAACTGTTCCTGTTTATAGCTCCTATTCTCTTCAGAGGAAGGAACAAGGGAAAGATTATGTGATACATAAGGATCAGTAGGCTCTGAGTGAGGGCAGCTGGATTTTATAATAGCATTTTATAGCAGGGTCTGTATACTAGCCATTTACAACATTTGGCTGTATTTTTCACTTCTGGATGTTTTACTTTTTGTTTAACTTGGACGGCTGATATTGTTAGTAAGCTGATATCTAGATAAATAAAGTAGTCATGGAATATTTATTGAAATTTTAGAGTGTGTTTAATTCTTCAGTGCAAATTTTTTTCAATTAAACTAAATAAGAAGGAACAATATCAGCCATCTACAGACAATTTTCCAGGGAACCTAAAATATAACTCATTCCCAATTTAATTTTGCAAAATCGTTCAGCTCTACATTTCAAACTAAATAGAAACTAGCATTTTAAATATAAAACCTACATGTGTTAGAAGTTTTAGTAAACATTTTAATAAAATGTTATATGATAAACCTAAGAGTAAAACATTTTAGAATACAATTGTGTTTTTATATGTATTTTGCTTTACAGTTCAGTTGAATTACTTTGAAACTCTCCTAATCTGGAGTGTTTTCATTCCATCGTTTTAACCTAATATACAATGACTTATTTTAAATATTTTAATATGCCTAGCCTACAGACCTGGCTTGCAGTAAGAAAAATGTTGTTCCAAAATTTTATTTTACATGCATAATATCACTTGCTAATTAACAGATTATTAATAGTAACATTTTAAAATGATTAAATGACTTCTAATACTGCATTCTAAAATGTTCTTTCACATCGAATCTGTATAGAGACTTTATGTCACGGTGCTATTATTGTGTCTGTTTTGCAGATAGGGAAATTAAGCCCTCAAGCAATTAAATCACTTTCCAAAGTCACAAAGCTACTGAATGGTGAAGCCAATATTTGAATAAGGTAGCCTCATGACCGGGTTAGCATACTTAACTGTCAAGAAATTCTGCTCTCTCTCAAAAATTTAATAGAAAAGCTCTTTGAAAAAGTGAAGTTCCTAAGAAAGTTTGAAGCATGATTTAATATGGGAAACTAATTCCAGAGAAACTTTCAAAACAGCATTTATTACATAAAATGTGGTATACCTCTTTTTTTTTTTTTTTTTGTTTTTTTTTGTTTTTTTTTTTTTTTTTTTGAGCAGATGTTTCTTTGCCCTAAGCTAAGAGTCTCCTTCCTGTCTCCTTCCTTTGCTGAACTATAATACAAATATGCCTCCAGGCACTGTTATTATGAACACATGTTCAGCATACAGAACCACATTTCTGATACACTACCTTCTGCTGGGATTTACGCTGGATTTAATAGCTGGATTTACTTCAGCATGCTCAGTAAGGACTGTATCTCCCTCCAATTCAGTATTTCCTCACAGAGTGAAATTTCACAAAGAAAAGATGCGACCAAAGACAAGAACAGCTGATGCAAAGCAGGCTAGGTTCACAGTACACAATCAATAAGTCACAAACATAGGTGTTTGGCAACACTGAAAATTCAAGCAAGGCAGGCATTAGTTTTCTTACCATTTTTCTTCCTAAGGAGAATGCTTTCCTGTTTGGTAACTTCAACTAACAGGGGATGAGAAACCCAGTGAAATTAGGACAGAGACACCCACCTCCTTTTCTTCCCTTCCCTTCTCCCCTGCCGCTCCATCTTTCAGATTAAAGTGGAGAACACAATATCTTTGTCCTTTGATAGGTCTTCCTGCCTTCTCTTCCCAACTTGGAAATCCAATGTGAAGAACCAGTGTTTTGAACCTTTACCCACAATCAAAATTCCGCAGGAAATGGGAGGAGTATCAAAGGGCTTCGAAATTCAATGGATCTCCTTTCCAGAGGCCAGAAGGTCAGTGGCCCACTCAGATTAAACTTCTCAGGGAATATGACCTAAGTAGTTTATTAATCTTTATTCCTAGAAACCCCACAGCCCCTCTTCTAGTCAGAAGGCTGCTTTTTATGCAAGAGTCTTTTGGCTTCCAGCAACTGAACAAGTCAGTCCCCATCTTGGCTTATTATAGGTGCCTTGGCTTTACCATTTGTGAAATACAAAAGGGGTTGGCTGGCCAACAGCCAGTCTGTTCATAGCAATGGAAAACATGAAACACCCTAAACTCCAGCAATAGGGTGGGGTAAAGTCAACTATCACAAAGCCAAATGGCAAAACAGTACAAGGCCATTAAATGTGACGATTCCAAAGAGCTTTTCATAACATGGGTAGGTGCTGGTGGTATTATTTTAAATGAAAAGGTAGAATGCAATATATTATTTCAACTACTCAAAAAGAGGCACAGAAACAAAACACAAAAGACTTGAAGGAAAATATTCAAACGTTAGCCAGTGGTTTCATTGGGGTGAAGGTCAGCATTTTTTCCTTTTTCAACTTTTATGTACGTTCTAATTTTTAAAATATCTTACTTGGATTTAAAAAATAATCTTCAAGGGAGATTAAAATGACGATGAACTCTTTGGAAATAAGTCAATTATTGATACCTCTAAAATACCTTTCATATATCAAATTTCAGCTGAATTTCCTGCTAGTCACTCTTCTATTTTCCCTATTGTTCTCTCTGCCTAAAATGAATCTTCTATTCCCACCTATCTCCCCATCTTCCAATCCTGTCTGTCCTTTGATGTCTGGCTCAAATGTCACTTCACCCCTTGAAGTTTTCTCTAATTCTCTCTTCCTTTAAATCCCAAGTACTTTATACATACCTCTCCAAGGCAATGAACATTTCTATCTAGCACAATAATTACTTCAAGCTCATGTCTAAGTCTGAAAGAAGCTTCAGCTGCATGAGAAACTGAATTCAACTTTTATACTCTGCATAATACCTTGCACATAGGAAGCATTCAATGAACTCACAGATAAAGGAATACACAAAAAGGAATACATTGGCAAGCAAACTGTTTAATTTTAGGTTTAACTTTGTAATCTGTCCTTAGAAATCTTCCTATTCTTTAACCAAATAACATACTCCAAATTTTTCCCACAGTTTTATAAAGTTATTAGCATCTTGCTTAACTGAGGCCATCCAACATACAACGTATCTGTCTTACCTAGATGTAACCACCCAAGAAAGGAAATACAGTAAAGTTTTTATTTAAAAACAAAAAACAAAAAAAGTCAATGGGGAGCTCCATGAGGGCAGGACCTGTGAATCTTTCATTTTTGTGTTCTCCTGGAACATGGTAAGTTCTCAATGCACATTTGTTAAACAAGTGAAGAGAAATGAATGAGTGAATGAACAGGCATTATGTGAGTGAGACAACCTAACCTAGTCATGGCCTGTATGGACCATGTCCATTCTATGTGTCGGCTGCCATCAGATACTCACAGTGATTGCTAGTTTCCAGGACCCTGGAAGCCCAGCACTCATATCTGCTTCTTGTGAGATCCAGTGCAGCTCCCTCAAACTGTAAGCTGAAGGTTATGATATCCACCTGAAGAGTCTTTTTTAGGGTAATATCAGATGAAACTTATGCATAGGGCCCAGTGTCTAGTAATGCATGCCATGAGTTGTCATGAGAGAGCTCGCTGGAGTAACCATGGGTAAATTAATAAGCAAACATTTTTGTTTAAACTTTTTTCTAAAATTTAATTTTTGAACTTTGTAAAGATATTTTCTGTGCTTCTCTTGAGCAGAAGTACCTGAAAGTGTAGATTAACTCAGTTCCTGGATGTCCTGTCTAAGCAATGTACACTCTTATATGCAATGCTGTTCTTATAAATCACATCTGGTCTGGAAACCATGCCAATAGAACATCAATACTAATTCTTCTCCAATTGGACTGCCATGAAATACAGCAGCATAAAAATGGCAAACTCCTGATTTACAGAGCATTTCAATTTGTAGTAGAAAGTTACTGACATGTATTAAAGTCTTACAGTTCACAAGTCACCTCTCCCCTATCCACCAAGTATTGATAAACAGCTGTAACTGGGAGAGCTGTGCAACTGGAATTCTGTTTGCTCTGAACTTAAGCAAGCTTCTGTTCTCTATGTTCATATCTCTAAGAAAGCAACATGAAAACATTCACTCTGGGTGGCTTGTGAGATTTAATTGAATAAAAATAGCATAAAGTTACCTTCTAAGGCAATGTTGTTGTGGCTGCACATGGTCTTATAACTAAAACCAAGGTACTAGTCCTAATTTGTTTATTCTAAGGGAAATCACAGACACGGGGCAAAATGATCAAGTGACCAAAACTTTCAAAAACCAGTTTTATTTTATTGTTTCAAAACAGGAGTGCCTAGTCTGTGTGCTCCTTGAGCTATGGGCTTCAGGCTGAATTCCTCCTAGATAGGAAAGCTGTCTATGGCCTTCTGTCACAGTACTTGGGTCCCCTCGGTCATTATGCCCCTTCTCTCCTCCCTTCCAGTGACTGAGCTCTAAAGCAAATAATCATCATGAGACTCACAAGGATACTGTTCTCACCAGAAGGAAGACCCTCCCTGACACTCATCAACTATTAAGACTCTAACCAGCAGTTGCCCTTTTGTAATTGTGGTGCAAGGTTAACAGCTGATAAACTGGTAATTAGACTACTGCAGGAAATCTGGCATTGGAGGTCAGATGGCTTGATGCTGTGCATCTTTAATCTGGCTTTGCCCTACCCATATGCCAAACCAGGAAAACTGCATGGGCTGAGGCTAAGAACTCAGTATTCTTACATTTTCTGGGAAAGAAACAAAGCTGTTCTTTTTAGAAAATCAAATCATTATCCACAAATCAAAACAGCAAAGCTCTCTTTTCCTCTGTTTTGCTCAGGCCTGTTTGGCTTATCTATGGAAACAGCTCATGTTTTTCAAAAAAAAAATGGGCTGAGCAGTCTTTCAATATTTTGTTGCTAAGTAGTCCTTTCTAGGTTAAACATGTTTACTCTTTAAAAAGGCTGAAATTTTACTCCAGTGGTTAGACCCTGTAGCTAACATGCAGTGAATCCACTTCTCCCACACGTAAGGAAGATGACAGTCACACAGAGGCAGCAGGTGGAGAAGCTGGCTTCCAGGAACCTGGTCCAGGGCTTCCCAGACTTTACTGTGCATCCAGGTTACCTGGGGGCCCCGCTAAAATAATCAGTCTGATTCAGCACTTCTGGGGTAGGGACAGAAATTGCACATTTCTATTTCTTTTTCTTTTCCTTTTAGAGACAAGATCTTGCTCTGTCACCTAGGCTGGAGTGCAGTGGTACAATCCTCACTCACTGCAGCCTGAAACTGGGTTCAAGCGATCCTCCCACCTCAGCCTCCCAAGTATGAAACTGCAGGTTTCTAACAAGCTCCCTGGTGATCTCAATGCTGCTGGTCCATGGCCATATTTTGAGTAGAACAGAATTAGTTGGGATTTGAATCTTCATTTCTGGAATTGTTTCTTATCAAAAAACTAGACTGTGGCCGTGAGCTAGAGGCAGAAATGACATATGTGGTATGATAGGAAGAAAGAGCAGGGCCTGGGAATGGCACAGAACAAGGCTGGAGTTCTGGCTCTACCATTTAACAGCCACGTGACCTTGGGCAATCATAGGGTCCCATTTGATAATATGCCACTTGTTTCCTCCCACCAGGTAATGCTGTTTCATAAATGATATGGTTTGGCTGTGTCCCCACCCAAATATCAACTTGAATTGTATTTCCCAGAATTCCCACATGTTGTGGGAGGGACCCAATGGGAGATAACTGAATCATGGGGGGTCAGTCTTTCCTGTGCTATTCTTGTGATACTGAATAAGTCTTGCAAGATCTGATGGGTTTATCAGGGGTTTACGCTTTTGCTTCTTCCTCATTCTCTCTTGCTGCTTCCATGTAAGAAGTGCCTTGTACCCTCCGCCGTGATTGTGAGACCTCCCCATCCATGTGAAACTGTAAGTCAAATTAAACCTCCTTTTCTTCCCAGACTCGGGTATGTCTTTATCAGCAGCATGAAAATGGAAGAATACAATAAGAAATGTCATAAATCATTGTTCATGTGGTGGTTGAAACAGTATTTCCTACAATATGGTAAAATTCTAAAGAGTCTCTATTACATTCAAAGAGTTCCGAATTGGAAAGATTTTTTCAAGTATCTTAAGCATGGTTATATTTTTCTTACACTCGAATGACAATTACAAAACTAAAAGGGACAAAGAGGAAAGGGGCCAAATAATTAGTATAGATTTTAAAAATTTTAAATAAGGTAGGAATTTTACCACTTGCAAACCTTTACTGTACAGAAAAAGCAAGATTGTCAGATAACAAGGGATACTTGTATCTTTATCTGCTCTCTAGACCCATAGAGACAACCTACCAGCAGATGGAAATTCTCAAGACAAACAGTTTCTGAGGCTCAGAAACACAGAGTAGAGGCAAAGCACAAGGCATGGTTTTCCTAGGACAAAAGGTATTTTTCTCTTTAACCCTAAGGGTCATGTTTAAGGATAGAATTTGCCATTACAAAAATGCATTGTCCAAGGCTGATGGAAATAACTTTGCTGTTCCCAAACATGTGTTTACATATGCAAATAAAACAGGGTCAGAATCTGATAATTTGGGGGGTAAAAGTCATGTTCAGTCTTAATACCTAAGGAGTATGGTGCCCGTTAAGATATTGAAGACGAGCATAATTTCTCTCATCCTTCATTGCACTCTCTTTTTTTATGGCAACTTAAAGGGATAAATATTGCAATTTTTAAGAGATGACATATAAGAAATTTTACTGAAAGCATTCGCCACCACAAGTAGTGTAAACTCAAGAAACTATAGCATTAGAAAGGAAAGTCAAGTGGGCCAGGAGTCCATAAAAAATCAGGTACATCTGTTTCGTTAACATTTAATGTGCCTTTTCCTTTCTAAAGAAAAATAAACTGTAAGAACAATGAAAAACTGGCCTGGAGCAGGAACTGTGGAATTCCATTTTTTTTTCTTTAAAATACTCTAAATGTGACTCTTCCATCTAATTCTTCTCTCCTATCCAGTCAACAAGTTACGAAGTCCTGCTGGATTCTACTCCCTGGATCTCTCTGACATCTGCCCCTGTCTTACCCTGACTCTAGGTTTTGTATTCCCGGGCTGCTGCAAAGCTTCCTAGTTAATATCCTGCTGGCAGTCTTCCTCCTGTTCTTTCTTTCATTCTCTACACAGAAGAAGCCCAACTAACTTTTCTAAAAATGTAAGTTGTATCATGTTACCTGATTAAAGCCCTTCAGTGGCTCACAACAATACACAAGATAAAAACCCACATTTAGTAATAACATGGCTTAACAAAGATGTACATACTCTGGCTCGAGCATCTGTATCATCTGCTCCAAACAGACACCACGTGCGCACACACACACACACACTGCAACAATAACCAGTTCTGTATTATCATCCGAACAGAAAATAACACCCTCCTCTTCCTCCTCCTTCACTTGGCAAATACCTACCCATCATCCATGAGTTAGCACAGATGTCACTGACTCTGGGACCCTTCTCTAACCCATAGCTTTGGGTGAGGGGCTCATTTGGGATCCCCTGCTTCTTCCATCTGACCAGTATATACAAACATGGGCTCTGGAGTCAGACTGCCCAAATTAAAATAGCAGGCATGCCTTTCATAACTGTGTGATCTTCAGCAAGTATAACCTCTCTGCATTTCAGTTTCCTCATTTGTAAAGTGGGAATAGTCACAGTGCTTACTTCAAGAGCCCTGTTTTGAGAATTAAAGACGTTAATATTGAAAGGACTCAGAGGAAGGTCTGACATTTCATTATTGCTCGATACATACTAGGCAAGAGTAATGATAAAAGCGGTAGTGACATCATTCTATTCTCACATTGTAAGTCTTTTACCCTTGAATGTATGCTTTGCAAAAGCAGGTCTATGATTATCCTTCCTGCATGGTACATGACCAATGTCAAACATTCAACTCACTGTTTATTTTCTAATATGTATATACTCAGGATTAAAACCAATAATGCCCCCACTCCTGAAGGGAATCCAGCCTCCTTGGAATTACATGGATATATTTTCTCCTGTGTAACTTTAAAGTATTTTCCAAAAACAAAATATAGAAAGTACCTTCAACTTATCCAACGCTGCTAGGTACCAAGGTAGGTAAAATGAAATGAAAAAAAAAAAAAATCCCCATAACTAGAAGCTCACAAGGTAAATCAAGTTCACTAGTAACAGTGAACAAACTGGGAGAGCCTTTTCATTAGACCAAAGAACAAACTGACCTTGTTTGCTATCACCCAAGACCATCTTTTCATTTGAAGGGTATGCTCACTAAGAAATGTGTCACACTTCCCCACCCTGGGGAGCAGAAAAACTCAAAAACAATTTGATTAATGGCTCCAAGGGGAGAGCTCTAGTAGCTTATTTGCTTTGCACAAAAGAACTGAGTAAATATATGACTTGCCAAAATAAAATATACTTAGAAAGTGCTAAAGCAATGTTGTCCAGGCTTGCATTTAATTTAGGGTGGAGGAGGAACAAGGGGAGGAGAGGAAATAGGGGTTGAGACACAGACCCTTGATAGTCTAGGTTGGAGACCTGCAACTATGGTGGTAACCATGAGAGCATGTAAAATGTCAGTAATGCTCCATCTTAGACTTCTGATTGCCAGTCAGCATCCTCATTAGCAGAACATATTGTATGACTACTAAAGCATGTGTAATGTTTTAGGTACAAGGCCCTGATCTGATTTAGTTTCATCAAATTATTTTCAAGTGATACAGCAGAACCTCATTGCAACAGCAACAAAGTTCTGTATTAAGAAATTGTTATACCTTCATAATCATGGTACCTTGATATTTTTTTTCTCTCTTCTTTTTTTTAGGTGGGGGGCAGGGTTTTATTCTGCTGCCCAGGCTGGAGTACAGTGGTGTGTTCATAGTTCACTGTAACCTTGACTTCCCAGGCTCAAGTGATCTTCCTACCTCAGCCTCCCAAGTAGCTGGGACTACTAGGTGCATGCCACCACGCCCAGCCAATTTTGATTTTTGGTTTTCTTTTTTTGGTAGACATAGGATCTTGCTATGTTGCCCAGGCTGGTCCCGAACTCCTGGGCTCAAGTGATCCTCCCTCTTCAGCCTTCCAAAGTGCTGAGATTATAGGTGTGAGTCACCACACCCAGCCCCATGATGCTTTCTTAATCAAAGGTCAAATAACATCCCTGTAAAATCCAAAAAGCACAACCCTAAAAGCCCCAACTGATATAGTTAGTCTGAATGCTACATGTGACTTCTGACTCCAGGTACAAGTGTTATAAAGAATTGCACTACATTTGCCATTTTGGCAACCCTTCTTGGAAGAAGCTAAATGTTTCTAATAAGCCATCTCATTGGTCCACAAAACATTTTATGCAGGATATATTAATTACTCACACCTAACAATGTTCGGAAACATTTTTTTACAGGGATAAGTAGTCTGGACAAGCAGTTGTCATCTTAATTATAGATGCACATAATTCATGTATAAAAATGGTAATGACAACGTCAATGTCTTCCAAATGACAAAAAAAATAAATGCAAAATGGTTGTAAATATAAACTTTGTTACCAGAGAGTCCTGGGTTCAAAAGTTCTTGAATGAGCTATGTGAATCCTGGGAATGGTAACTAACTTCTTTCAATTTCAGCTTCCTTAACTGTTAAATGTTGATAATACTACTACCTACCAGACAAAGTTGTGAGATAATGAACGTAATGTGTAGAATGTCTGGGGTAGACTAAACACAAGCAAACTTCTTGGTTTCTTTACCTCTGACAGTTCAATTGAGCCTGAGAAGGTTTAGCACTGTCAGGGTCCTGCTTTCAAATAAGATGTAAAATGGACAACTTGAGGTAATGAACAATCACAGAACCCTTCAGAAAAGAGGCAGGGGATAAGTCCTCAAAGGCTGGATGAATCCACAGCTGGAAATTACATTCTGCCCAATAAGGCCTTTAGAAACCTAAAACTGAATGTTGTAACCTTTTCTTTTTCTCAGCTGTTGGCTAGCAATGCTTTCTCCTGCTGCAAATAATAAACCAGTTTCTACAATGAGTCATCAAAATATGCTGAAATTTGTCTGGAAGAAAGGCTCTCTGAGAATAGGGCCAAAAATGAGTCCATCTTTTCAAATGAAAATATGGGTGGCCTTCACTGATCTTTCCACGATAGTATGAAAATCAACAAATAATTAATCTAAAAAATATTTGTTTCTTTCGGAAAACTCATTGAGGTGGCATAAATGGGCACTTGGTACATTCTAGGTAGCATACTTGACCTATATATTAGAATAGAAATTTCCTGAGGTTTGTCTAATTTTCTTGATCCTACCCAGGAATCATAATTAAACTACATAACCTGATTAATCATCAATAAAGAACATTTCATTTGAAGTTGCAAGTAGGGTTCATAATATCCATGTTATTTTACAAAAATATATGGAGAGTTTGAATAAAAGGAAATATGTGATTCTTTCAAAATACAAGTCATGAATGGTGCATACACACAATAGAATACTAATCAGCAACAAAAAGAAATGGGTTATCTATACAAGCAACAACATAGATGAAGCTCAAATGCATTCTACAAATGTCACATTCAATACACGTTGTATGATTCCCTTTCTATGACATTCTGGAAAAGGCAAACCTAGTAGTGATGGATAATAGATCCCTGGTTACCAGGAGGTATGGATGGGAAGAGAGCTGAATACAGACAAACAACAGACAAGAATTTTTTGGAGTGAAGACACTGTTCTGTATCCTATTATGACAGTGATAACATGATTCAATGAATTTGTCAAATCTCATATATCAAAAAGTATGAATTTTACTGTTTGTACCTTTTAAAATAAATAAAAAGGAAAAAATTTAATTCTCCATTTAGTGAGGTTTAATATTATTTTAAGCTGTCATAGACAGGTAGTTTCTCTTGAATAAAAAAGGAACTTCATTAATAAAATCCCAGGGGAACTCGTTTTTTTAATACTGTAGTATATACTGTGGATTGTCTCTGTATACTGCCATACCACCCTTCCTTGGTTAGGGAGGCCAGAAGGTTAAACATTAAATGTCCAAGACTCCTATGTATGTGAGTTCCACCAGTTAGAAGCACTTAAATATTTAAAGGGCAGTGGCCATCTTCCTGCTGCTACTGCCCCCGGCAATCACAATTTGAAAGGTACAGGTTTTAGAGGAAATTACAGCAGCAATAGCAACAGTGGGTGTGCTCCTGAACTTAAATGTCCAGTGATGGCTACAACATTCCTCATCATTCACCAGAGTTTCAGGCCATTTTCTAAGCACCCAATCCCCTGTATTAAATCTTTCCTGTGTGAAATACCTAGAGTGGTTTCTTTTCTTTCCCTTGATCTCTGTTGATATAAGAGTAGTTTATTTATAAAATGTTCCCTGTAATGGATCTTTCTATGACAGAATTATTCAGAAGTTTCAGAAATGTTCAATTTAAATCCAGCAAAACATAGCCAAAGGGAAACAACTTTCTGTTTACCGGATTTTTCAGTAGCACTCAGTCCTTGCTCACTGTGTTAGAATGATGACAACTATAGTTGAACACATTATCTCTTATGGTTGACAGCTCCAGGCTAATATGCCAGTAGTATTAACCCTAGCAGAAGAAAGACTCCACTTCCAATGTACTTCAAATAAAGTCTCAGAATTGAGCTTGTTAATCCTAATTGGTCAGGTCTTGGCATCTTCTCCCTTCCTGAACCAAAAGCATTCCATCCTTAGCTGTGGGAGGTCATAACCAAGGTCACTCTCATCACTGATAAATGAAGACAGAACATAAAACCTATACTCACTGATTAAATGTTTGCATATCTGTGGACTTTAAATGTATCTTTCCTTTTCTGTTAATAACTAATCAGATTAGTTAAGCCTAAAATAAGTGCTGTAGACTTGTTTAAAGAAAAACTTCCCATGAGGCTTCACAAGTATTCCTAAAGTATTAGGAATAAGCCTCATTTCTTTGATCCCATGTGACTGAGCTACCTGCATTGTTACACCTTTAAGGAGGATGATAGCAAATTCAATGTGCTTACCCACCTTGCTCAATGGCTAAAGCAGTGCATTTTGGGCAAGGTATGTGATGACAAGGTTCAGAGGACAAATGCAACAATGAGGATAAGGGTCATGGATGTGTAGCTAAAAATAACTTCTCATTAGGTGCACAGAAATTTTATATTAAAGAAGTGATGAAGACATGTATGTAGTCTGGGCATTATAAAACTTAAAAAAAGAGTTGGCCTTGGCTAATTATGTAGTTTCTTTACCTCTAAATCAGTGGTTGCTCAAGGTGGTGGATGCTGACAGTCTTTGTCTCTTAACAGCATTTCTGCTTCTGCGGTGGATGTTGATAGTCTTTCCCCCTTAACATCATCCCCCTTGTATGGATAAGAGGGCACTGATGTTCATCTAGAAATCCTTCCTTTTCCTGCTGTCAGTTCCTGATGTTC
The DNA here is from genome assembly GCF_003255815.1 of Theropithecus gelada. Taxonomy (NCBI): domain Eukaryota; kingdom Metazoa; phylum Chordata; class Mammalia; order Primates; family Cercopithecidae; genus Theropithecus; species Theropithecus gelada. Next base: position 80,609,322 of record NC_037678.1, on the reverse strand, counting down.
CTGTGAAACTGACTCTAAAAGTGAAAGACTGTGACCTGAGCTATGACCTACCACAGCTGGAGATGGAATAATCTTGGTTCAGGAATGGACAGAATACCCAGATATAAGCCATCAAGATTCACAAGCTCAGTTCTGAGATTTACTTGAGATACTTTGAAATTAGAGTCTTTATTCTGTTATGTTTGGAACAATGGTATATCAGCCTGAAGCTGTCAATGACTGAAATGTGAAACCAAACACGCAGAAGACATAGCAGAGAAACAGAAAGAAACCAAGTATGATCAGAGACCCTAGACCCAGCCATGGGTTCAAGGAGAACCAAAAAGTTACCTTTGTCTCACTTAAAACTCCTAGGGTGAACATATTATTTAATTTTGCTAGTTGGTTCATTTGTTTTTGTCATCAGAAAAGTCTTTACTGAATTAATTGATTGCCTTAGTCCCTTTTCTGTTGCTTATAATAGAATACCTGAAACTGGTTTTATAAAGAAAAGAAATTTATGTCTTACAGTTACGGAGGTAAAGAAGTCCCAAGTCAGGCAGCTGCATCTGGTGAGAGCCTTCTTGCTGGTGGAGACTCTCTATAGAGATGAGAGAAAGAGACACCTAACTATGTTAGCACACTCAGTCCCCTTGCCATGTGATGCCCTGTGCCACCTCAGGGAGGTGTGCTAACATGGTCAGGTGTCTCCTACTCTTCTTATAAAGCCACAGATCCACTCCCATGCTAACCTATTACTCCATTAATCCATGAACAAATTAATCTATCATGAGGGCAGGGCCATCATGAACCAATCACATCTTAAAAGCCTCACCTCTGAATACTGCCACATTGGAGATTAAGTTTCAACATAAATTTAGGAGGGAACAAATATGCAAATTATAGCACTGACACTGAGGTTAATCTTCAGCTCAAAATGTATATTTTTCTGCATATTTTCAGCTTTCATGAGATTTTCAGATGAGTTTTAATGCCCCAAAAAGGTCAAGAACTGATTTTCTAGAGAGAAAAATAACCTTAAAAATCAAATAAAAATTGCCCTTTTATGATATATTTTTATTACAAATAATAATTCTTTTAAAAACCTTGACTAACTTCTAATTCTAAACAGAAAAATAGATATGGAATAACCACAGAAGAAAGCAAAATAAGTAATTAACCATGTAAGGCCAGTGTTTTCTAAGATTCTTAGGTTTAGGAATTTTTCTTGATTCCCCAAATCGTAGCAAACATAGTGAAGGCACCCAGAGCAAATGTAGCTTATAGATAAGTCATAAAGATGATTTAAGTTACAAGTTGATATAATGTCCTAGTTGACAAAATGGTTGAGGAAATGTCCTGTTTGGCACATATTTAATGTAAGGCACTTTAACATTGTTGTTTTCTTCTCATAATTTGAAGCCAATAAATTTCCTAGTACCTAGGAACTGTTACTAGAGAGAGTACCTAAGTTTTGGAGGGAACAAATGATTAAAAGAGTTATTTTTTAAAGTTGCTTCATAAGAATATACACGTAGTATGTCGTGCTCCATTTCCATCCATTTTAACTTGCTCTGTTCTATTTGTGAAATCTCAGGTTGCCTATCTCTATCTTAAGGTACCACTGCATAAGGCTAGTTCTTCTTTGTTTAGAAGGTTCTGCTGCAGATCCTTAAGGATTCTTTCCCATACGTTTTGCAGTTTAATGTTAGCTTAATTTATAATTTGTAACATTAATCTTGTAATTTATAATTTTATTGAGATCCACACAAATATAGAAATGTAGCAATGAATCAAGATAAAACCAAACCCATAGAACAAACCCTCAATATTCTACCCAGCCTCCATTTTAGAAAAGTGGCCGGACACTAGAAAAAAATAATTTAAAAATGTTCAAGTACTATAGGGAGTCAGAATGAAATGGTAGCTTTCAGAAGAGGAAAAAAAGGAAAAAGAAAGCAAAAATATTAAGCAATTTTTTTCCATAAGGAATTTTTTTAAAAAGGCGTAAAAGCCCCAAACAGGTAAAACACAATGAAAACAACAGCTACTAACTATTAAATTGATATAGGTGTCGATCTAACTTACAGGGCCAAAACTGTTTTACTGGATTTGATTTCAGACCTGTGAGGTGGGACAGTTTACTGATAGGTACACATTACGAAAGTAAGGGAAAGCTGACATTATGGTCTTTTTTTTTTTTTTTTTTGAGACGGAGTCTCGCTCTGTCACCCAGGCTGGAGTGCAGTGGCCGGATCTCAGCTCACTGCAAGCTCCGCCTCCCGGGTTCACGCCATTCTCCTGCCTCAGCCTCCCGAGTAGCTGGGACTACAGGCGTCCGCCACCTCGCCCGGCTAGTTTTTTGTATTTTTTAGTAGAGACGGGGTTTCACCATGTTAACCAGGATGGTCTCGATCTCCTGACCTCGTGATCCGCCCGTCTCGGCCTCCCAAAGTGCTGGGATTACAGGCTTGAGCCACCGCGCCTGGCCCTGACATTATGGTCTTAACATCTTTATCTAGAACAATGCTTCTCAGACTGCAAATGAATTACCAAGTGAACTTTTTAAACAAACAAACAAAAAAACAAAAAGCAAGCAAACAAAAAACAACAAAAAATGCAGATTCCCATTCAGTAGATCTGGGGCAGAGACAAAGATTCTGCAGTTCTCCAGAGATAGCAATGTTGACCCATCAGAAGACCACACGTTGTACAGCAAGGCTGTAGATTTCAATATTTCTCTTAACAGTTACCCTTCCACTTGAAGCTGCTTGCCAACATATTTCTTTCTAAACAGTGTTAAACGTTTATATGTTTAGCAAATGATTTCTCTTCACCATAGGTAAAAAGAATACTTCTCATCTTTCTTTTTTCCAAGTACTATTTTTAGAGGCGTGCTCCCCAAATTTAAGCATGCATCGACATCTCTTGAAGGGCTGGTGAAACAGCTGGGGCCCACTCCCAAAGATGCTTCTTCAGTAAATCTGTGGTGGGGCCTGAGAATCGGCATTTCTAACAATGTGACCATGCTGCCGCTTGCCCAGGCACTATGCTTTTTGACCCACTGTGGCAGGGCATCCATCAATAGCACTGCTAGAAGTTTCTGTAAGAATTTATACTAACAGAAAATTTTTATATCATTGAATAATCCAGTATGGGAGCTTCAGAGGACCTGAGATTAATATTTTCCAAGCACTATTTTTGGAGTTGAAGGGATTCAGCACCAGAAAGATTAAGTGTCATACCCAGAGCCACAGAACTGGTAACAGAAGCACTGTGGGAATCAGAACTCTATTCTGTCGTTGTGACCCCAGGAGTCTTGCCCCTATACCACATAACTGCCGGTCACTTTTTTTTTTTTTTTTTTTTGAGACAGAGTCTTGTTCTCTTGCCCAGGCTGTAGTGCAGTGTCACAATCTCAGCTCACCGCAAACTTTACCTCCCGGGTTCAAGTGATTCTCGTGTCTCAGCCTCCCGAGTAGCTGGGATGACAGTCGTGTGCCCAACTAATCTTTGTATTTTTAGTAGAGATGGGGTTTTGCCATGTTGGCTAGGCTGGTCTTGAACTCCTGACCTCAAGTGATCCATCTGCCTTGAGCTCCCAAAGTGCTGGGATTGCAGACATGAGCCGCCACACCCAGCCTTGTCATCTTTTTCAAGTACACCTCAATTACTCACTGATGGTCCCTAATACTACAACACTGAACATATTTTGGTCCCAGTCATTCTCTTTTTAGAAACAATCTCCAAGAAAGAGTTTCTAAATGTGGTGCGAGGGCCTCCTCTATCAAAATCACAACGGGGCTTGGACTTGCTTAAATAGATTCTTGGAGTTGCCCCAAAGCTAATGAATTTGTTGTCTTGGGATAGCATCTGGGAAAATGCATTTTGACGAGCCTATCTACCCACATCCACACCTGTTTGGTAAACAGGTCGACAGGATGATGTCTCTTGACACTGGCTGCACATTAGAATCTCAGGGGAGGGAAGGGATTAAAAATCCTGCACCCAGAGCAATGACTTTGGAATCTCTGGAGACGGGTCCTAGGCATCAGTAGCTTTCAAAGCTCCCCAGGTGATTTCAATATTCAGCTCAGGTTAAGAAACAGTACCTCAAAGATTTCCAAATACTTCCACATGCCTATTCAAGAAAAGGACATTACATTTCCAGACAAAATGAAACTTTCAATATAGAAATTTAGTCACAAAAAAAAAAAATCAAGTGCATTAGAGCAACTGGCTTCAACAATTCCAACATGATCCAGTGAAACTATACATTTCTACTCCAACAACATACACAGTGATGAAAGTTCTGAATTTATGTCAGAAGGGTACCATTGAGAGAGGCCATCTGATTGCCCACGGAATTAGAAATTCTTGTTATTTCCATCTGATCACTTCTATTACAAAGTAAGGATTTTTATAAGAAAATAATTTATATGGATTTTCCAAACAGGTTACTAAATAATTAAAGTGCTCCTGCAAATAAGCAGATTGATTTAACAATAAGGCAGATTGTAGGACACACATTAGTTCCCAGGGCCTTTTAGGAAGTATAAAAGAGAAAATGAAGGAAAACAGAGTTCCTGCAAGGTAGAGTGTCAGAAATTTATCTTTTTGGACATCAAAGTCTGAAAAATTAATGGCATGGATTTCTGAATTGCTGCCAAAGATGTTCTACCTGGTGAGTTTCTTGAGGGAATCTGTATTCTAAATAGACTTAATACAGAATTATCTAGTAATTTTTCCTCAGTCAAAACATAGCCCAAAAGAGCTTAAGCTTTATGAAAAGATGCCTTTTTAAAGACTTCAAAAAACTTTCAGAGGCAGAAGTGAAAACAGATGTATGTAGTATAATGATTTAATATCAGTAACCTCAAGGTAATAACTAATTAAAAGTGAACTTGCTGATATTTGCCTTTTGGACATGATTTTAGCACCTTTATTGTTTTGTCTTTCCTTTTTTCATCCCACTGATAACCTCTCTGGTGCCAACACAGAATAAGATGGACACAAAAACTATCTTTCTCTTGAGCACAGGCAGCTCTCTCCAGCTCATCCTGAACTCAAGTTTCTAGCAGAAACATCTTAAATAAGAGCTTAGTGAGGGCAGGGGATAGCTCTTAGCTGAAGCTTGGCCACAACAAATTAGCTGCCAGATAAAAGGAGATATGTACCTGTGAAAGAAGCCATCTCAGCAGCCCTGATCTGTGTTGGTTCCTAATTCTCTCCTCCATCTAATTAGCATTTCTCAAAAGTCAGTGCCCTACAATCAGGGTATCTTGTTACCCCAAGACTCTAACACAATAGGCCTGGCGAAGGGCCTGAGAGTCTGCATTTCTAACAAGCTCCCAGGTGATGCTAAAACTGCTGGTCCGTGGGCCATACTTTCAACAGCAAGGGACTAGATTTTCTTCTTGGTAGAAAAGACAGTGATGGTGAAAGATCATGTCTCCTGTCCCAGACCTGCTAAGATATCATAGGGTAGTGGTCAATTTTAGATAGTGGTCAATTTTAGAGAACTCCAGCCCACAATTTCCTTCTTTGGCAAGTATTAGCTGACCCCTATCCACCAGGCTATCCATGGCACCCATATTTGTACTGGGATCTTGCCCCTGGCCAGTGCTGACTGGACCAAGGAGGGACATGTGCTCAAAGCTTAGTACATGAGCCAATCAGCTTCTTCCTCTCTTGAGAATTTGAGATTGAACTTTAGGGATGCTAGTTAAGAGCTGCCTGAACAAGGCATGTAAATATCTAGGACAGTGACCCAACCTCATGTATACAGAGAAATAGGGGCAGAGAAAAACAGCACTGGAAGAGCAGAGATAAGAGAGCCACTGAAAATCAATCACTGCCTGGATTCTTTAAAGCTTTCCAGTTCATATTTTTAGATCCTCCCCTGCTTACTCTGAGATTCCTGGACACAGCCTTGTGTTCTTTCAATACATTCCCCTTTTTCTCACTTAAAGTAGCTTGAGAGAGTGCCTGCAAATTCCAATGCAAAGAGGATGCAATTTCACTTTTCATCAGAGAACACATCTAGTCCAGAAGTTGTATAAAACATCCTGGCTTTGTCTCAGATGTCAGGATCTTAGAGGAATAAATAGTTCATGTCCATATCCAACAGTACCAGGCAGCTTCCTGGAGCTTCCTGTGAAAAACCATGTAACCTTCTGCAAGTTATTTACAAGAGGTCTTTGTTTCCTCATGGAATGCCAGACAGTGTCAACTCTTCAAACCCCTTTATTATTAAAACTCTGTTTACCTCAAGCTACTTCCTTCCTACTCCTTCAGTCTCATCATCCTTACATGCCAAGTGAAAAGAAATTCTGCCTCATCCTCCATGCTCCTCCTTTGGCAGGTGACTCCCTTCCCATCCCATGGGAGACAAGTGGCTGGTCTGCAGAAGGCATCCAGGAGATGGGAGCTATGCTCTTTATAAATTCCGCCCTCTTCTCTCTCTCACTCACTCACTCGCTCGCTCACCCACTCACCTGACTACCTCGTCTATTCTCTCATGTTGACCTATCATACTCTTTCTTATTATAGTCCTTGTGAATGTCTCTGATCTTCCACTTTTTTAAAAAAGTTAATGGTTCTCAGATGGCACTAGTTCTTGGGTCCCCATAGCCCAAAAGAATCATTCCTCCTCCAACTCAGCCTATCCCATTTATTCAACTGACAATAGAAGACACAATTCCAAATTCCCACTTTCCAGAATGATCCTGTCTTGTATGACATGTATTAGACTTGACTCAGGTGGAATTCACCTTGATAATACTGGTTTATGCCAAATGAGTCATTAAAGGTAAACAACACAGCAAAAAGGAATCTGCAACCTTCTGCCTCCTTGAGACAAGGACAGAATATAGATTCATCCTTGTCTGAAAATGCAAGGGTATAGCTCCATGTCATTTTGCATTAATGAAGTTTCTGTTTTTTCACTTATTGGAGAGTATCGAAGTACACAGCCAGTCTGTTCTCATTAACAATGTGTCCTTGGATATGTCTTCCATATCCACAGGGGAAGACTTCTATTCACCTAACATTAACAGCTTAGGAAGTCACTATTCATTATGACAAGGTAAGCGTTTCATTATCTTTTTACTTATGAAATCAATTACATACTCAAAATCAAGTAAAAGAAAAAGTATGTTCAGTGCTCACCACAAAGATATATTCATTCTCAATTTAAACTCTTAGAATATTTTTAATTGATTTCCTAAAATGATCTAATTCAGAGTCATTAAAACTAATGCTTATGAAGAACATTCAATGCCATGAAAAAGCACCCACAATATTCTATGAGAAAAACAATCACATGCACAGCATATTCCTAAGTTTTAAAAATGGTTATATGTATATGTCTAGATATTCTAGAAATAAATACAACAAAATATTATTAGTGTTTATATCTGGATGACAGGATTACTATAAGTATTTAATTTGTAATTTGAGTTTCCTAAAATCTTTTCAATGCACATGCACATATATGATTAGAGAAGAAGTAAACATTACCAAAAAGTATACATGGTCTACACTCAGCAAAGTTAAAACAAAAAGAGAGAGATTCATGCATCCCCTTTGCTTTGATTGTCCTGCTGGAAGCACACATCATTACATTAATGTGATCTGCTCACAGGCTTCTTATACTGTGTTAGAAAATAAAGCACACTGGAGGAAGACTGGTGGTTTCTTTAAAAGTGTCTTAGACTGAAAGGATGGGATAAAGAATCAATTTTAGGATTGCTTTGAAAGTGGTAACACTTGCTTCTTGTACTGATATACTTAGGGAGGAAGAGAAGAAAAATAATGGCTTTAATACTTTCATGCAACTTAGCCTCTTTCTCATTTGTAAACATATTGCTTCTTACCTTCTAAGGCAATGTGTTCTGTTTTAAGATAGTCCCAGTTGCTAGAACATATTTCAACATGTATTTTATTTCATTAAAGAATTTTTACTTGAAAAATACAGAAAATGAACATATCTAAGTAAATAAAATCATAATTCTATGATGATCTCTCTCTCTGAAAATTTATAAAACAAGAATATGATGTTCCCTCCTCTGCCCATCCAATAAGACTTCTGAGAGATAAGCACTAGTCCTAGTTATTATATGTGAATAAGCTCATGTATATACACAAAAATATCATGTAAATGTCTACATGAATGTCAGCATATACATGTATATATAGATCTATAATTACACAAATATATAAACATATATGCTTTTAAAAATTAACATGATGTCACTCTATACATTTTTTTGCAGTTTGCATTTTTCAAAACATACAGAATACATTTCTCAAAGGGAACCACTGAATCAAATGGCACACACATTCTAAAATTTAATACTGACAAATTATCCAACAACCCCCCCCTAAAAAACTATACAAGATATCCTTCAATTAGAAACTTTTTACAAAAAGAAAATAACTATTTTTATTAAAAAAATGAAAATCAAAACAGTCCAGTAGCCTGAAGTAGAAAGAGGAAATGCATTCAAAGTCTATGGTATTTTATTTATTTTTTCTTAAACTGGGTGGTGACTAAGGGTGTTTGTTGTCATAGTATTCCTTATGCCTTTCATAGACTTTACAAATAGCCCTTTGAAACTGCTCAATGCTTAGTACAAACATTTTCTAAAACATATAAAATATAACATAAAAACTCTTCCTTTCCTGGTCTACTTCTGGAATGGTATGTATACATAAATCATTTCTAATTTCCATTCTTCAAATGTACTTCCAAATCTCGAATTCAGGGACTGTTCAGTAAAAGTATAGTGTGAGTCACATTTGTGATTTTACATTTCCTAGTAGTAACATAAAGAACAATTTTAAATGGTAAAATTAATATTAATAAATTAAATATGTTATTTAACCAAATACATCCAAAATATTATCAATTCATGTAATCAATATAAAAATTATTGAAGCATTCTACATTCTTTTTTTCATACTAAGTCTTCAAAAGTTGGGTATATATTTTATACTTACAGCACATCTCAATTTGGACTAACTGCCTTTCAGTGGCTCAATAACCACACATGGTTGGGATGCTGGGTTGAAGAGCGTATCTTTAGACAATATGCTCAAACCTCTATTTCTTGATTTGTTTACTGAGAAATTATCATTTAACTCCATAGTATGCCATTTCCTCCTTCTCTCCATCTCTGCCAGTTTTATTTCAATATTTTGTTTTTTAATTGACTTTTTGAGCCTTGTATTTAAACCTCTCTTTCTTAATTCACCAAACTTGAGTTTCTCTTATCTCCTCTCTCGGTAAAATAACAGATTAGGGTCCCTGTATTTCTCTTCATTTCTCTTCCCCTTTCTACTTCCCAACCTTTCTCCAGTAATTATTACTTTTACATTGTCAAGGTGATATCATGTTCTGTACTATTTTTTACATGTTTTTAAAATTGAATAACATTTACAATATGAAAATTACATAATTGTTCTCTGCAGAAACAAGTGGTAAGTATAAATGCAGAGAGAAAGCCATGCAATATTATCACTAAAGTTGTGCTGCTCAAAAAACATTAACAAAGAAAAACTGAGAAGAAGAGGGCCTTCTTAAATAGCATAAACTACATCCACTCACTGAGACCATTCCATTTCATCATACTTCCTGTTACGGAAATGTCATTTGCTCTTAGGATTTCCGAGTTCCCCAAAAATCCTATTGTAATTTTGCCAACTTTTTGTTCTGTTTTAAAAGATTTGCCAAATAACTATTGTCTGAGATTTTTTTTTTTTTTTTTATTGCATTCCTTGGTCTAGTTTCTCCACCTGGTCTCGAAACCCATATTTCCTTCTTTTGTTTTATTGAGCTTACACTGCATTAATTCTTTTAGGAATGATCTGGGGTGATCAAATAATGTAGTTCTTACTTGTCTGAAAATGTGTTTATTTTTTACCTTCCTGGTAAATGTGCAGTATGTCTGAGAACAAAATTGCAGGTTCAGAATAATTTTACCTCCAAACCATGAAGTCATTCTCTTGCCCTCTAGAAATTATCTTTTTTTTTTTTTTTTTGAGATGAAGTCTAACTCTGTCACCCAGGCTAGAGTGCAGTGGAGGGATCTTGGCTCACTGCAACCTCCACCTCCCAGGTTCAAGCGATTCTCCTGCTTCGGCCTCCTGAGTAGCTGGGACTACAGGCACATGCCACCACGCCCAGCTAATTTTTGTATTTTTAGTAGAGACAGGGTTTCACCATGTTGGCCAGGATGGTCTTGAACTCCTGACCTCATGATGCACCCACCTTGGCCTCACAAAGTGCTGGGATTACAGGCATGAGCCACCATGCCTGGCCTAGAAATTATCTCTGTGGTCAACTTTCCACCCCACTCCCATTTCTGGACTCTTTTAACATCCTCTCCTTTTCCTTGGTATTCTGAAATATCATGAAAGTGTGTTTAGTTACTGATCCACTCATACTCTTTTTCTTATGACTTATCAAGTGATTATACATGCATATTACACAACATTTACATAAAAATGTGAATAATGTTATTTAATTTTCCAACTCAGATGGAAAACAAGCTGCTAACACTAGAGATACTTTAAAAGAAATGTTGCCCAGGGGAGATGTTGATACAATGCTAAATTTAAAAAAATTTGTGTGTGTGTATCTTTAATTATTTCCCCCACTTTTTCCCCCCTCTATTAGAAGGTGTAGGACCACATGGAATGATTCTCTAATGTCTCCACTTTCACTAATTTTTTTTTTTCCAACTCCTGGTTCTTTGTTCTGTTTTCTAGAAAAGTTCTGCATCTATTCTTTCAGCTAATATACTGTTTTTAAAAGTCAACAGTCAGAATTAATTTCCAAGAATCCCTTCTTGCTCTTGAACTCCTCCTTTTCCTTAGGAGTCGGCGAAAACTCCCTGATAAAATTTAGAATTATTTTAAAGTTCCGTCTCTTCTCTGATTTCTGTGTCTTCTCAATCAGTTGGTAAATTTGTTCATGTTAAAATTTATCTTTTAGCTATCTACTTTTCCCAATACTGTTGATTCTGGTTTGTTCAGTCCTGTTAGCGAAAGATCTGGAAGTCAAAAGGAAGGAATCTTGGTCCAAATATGTGTCTATATGGCTTCTTCATTTCTGCCCATCGAAATGAGGATCTTTCTATTTCTGGCCAAGTCAGGAATAGTTTTTGATAAGCCTGTCATCTTGGAAGTCCAAAGAACCATGAAACATTTGGACTAAAATTTGGCTTTCTTACTGCAGTTTTCAAAATTATAGCAGATGAGGGTCTATTGTACATTATTTCAGGGTCAAGATTTATCTGGACAATAAAGGGTTATGGTTCTACATAATTATATGGCTACATTGAAACAGATTCTAGAAATAACTTAGTATTATAATTAGTTGAAGAAAATTTCACTCACATTTAAAACTTAACCAATAAATGAATGTATTTATTTTCATACTATTCCCCCTTGTGCCATTTTAGGACATTCTACTAAAGCAAAAAGACACAATTAAAATCATGCAGTTACCTCCATCCTTTCTTATTATGGTAGTCTACACCAAAGAAAGAGCAAGTTACATGCCCTGTTTCCAGAGAGAGAATAAACACTACCTCTAGGGGTAAAGGAAGTATCCCAAGATATTCAAGTTAAGAACTAAAATGATCTCTGTGTGCCTATTTAATTGCTCTTCTCTCATACCTGCGTCAGATCTACATTTTAAGAAAGTTACTCAGTAACTGTTTCTTCTTAAGATTCTCTGAGTTCATAAAATCTTGGTCTTAGATGGAATCATCCTCCATGAGAACAATCACTTGCCCACAAAGCTCAATGTGCAAGTTGCCTTCCATTTATGTCAACTTCACTCTTCCCTCAAGCATTGCTACTCAGCATACTAGAGTCACATGTAAACAAAGTCCTCCAAAACTAAAATCCTCAGGAAAATAGGAAAATGTATTTCTGAAGAAAACCATTCTCAAGTCATTATATATGCACATTATACAACATTTACATAAAAATGTGAATAATGTTATTTAATTTTCCAACTCAGATGGAAAACAAGCTGCTAACACTGGGGATACTTAAAAAGCTATGTTCCCCAGGGGAGAAGACGATATGATGTTAAATATCTGTAATGAAATATAACAGCCACCAAACAAGAACAGATGCCTTAGCAGATGGTGTGCAACTTGCCCACCCAACATCCTTTCTTCTGATTTTACAGGGTGATGAAAATGAATCCAACTAAAAATACTTGCTTCCTGAGTCTTCCTTACAATTAAGAGTAGCCTTGTAACCTTGTTTAGCTGACAAGAGGAATGTTGAGATTTGCAGGGGTAAGCTTCTACTTCTCTAAGAGAGACAATTCTCCCTGCTTTCCTATTATCTTTCTGCTGGGAGTGTGCACGTGACACTGGGGGTACAGGATGTATCTTGCAACCATGAGGCAATGAGCATCAGGGTGAAGGCTTATCAGCTAAGGATGCTGGAGAATAAATATGGACAGAGTCTGGATCCCTGAGGGAATCACTTAGCTCTTGAACCAGCTCTGGACTGCCTACCTCTGATCTTGTTACAAGGGACAACAAAGAAGTTATGTGTTCAAATGCTTTGTTGTTCACAGAACTCATTCCTGATTAATGCACTAGCAATATCTGAACCTTAGTTGCCCCTCAAGACATCTGTATACAAGAACTTTAATGCTTGACTGTAATAGAGATGATTTTCTCCTTTATAAAACTTCCTTTAAATCTTAGGTACACATCTTGATGCCTTACTAAACACTCTTGAAGTCTGAAATATTTCAGAATTCGGAAAGGTAAAATGGTGTATATATATATACAATACGTTATGCAATAGTCCCAGCAGATCTGAGCATCACCGTTTAGTCTAGGCGGTTGACAAACTATGGTCAACGGGTCAAGTCCAGACTTCCACCTATTTTTGCATATAAAGACTTATTTGCCCTCAGTCACAAATTCATTTATGTATTGTCTATATCTGCTTTCATGCTACGAATGCAGAGTTGAGTAGCTGCAACAGAGATGGTATGGACCACAAGGCCTAAAATAATCACTACCTGGCCATTTATAGAAAACGTTTGCGGATCCTTATCAAATACATAGGTATTTATGGAGTGAAATCTATGGCTATTCACTCTAAGTGGGACAAATAAAGATTATATATTACTGTCTGTTGGTTTGGGTATGATTTTGCCACTAAATTTATGCTAAACTTACAAAAAAAACTAAGTTCAAACTTACAAAAAAAAAAAACTAAGTTCAAAGTTTTACTGCTTCCAGAAATAAAGAAAAAAAAGACTGAAGACCTGTAGTAGAGAGGAGAGACAAGCTCATTAGGTTGGTTTAATCCACCACAGAATGTTCAACTCACTGGCTAGTTCTTTAATGTCTAAAAGCCCAGCATGCCTAAAAAATCCTATTGGCTGAGGGCCTCAAGGAATAAAGAGGCAGCATACTGCAGTGAAAAGAACAGAAGCTAAGAAGAAGAATGACTTCTAATCCTACCATTCTTATGACTTCGGGTATATACTGCTTTTCTCTGAGTGTTTTCAAATCTGTCAGATGAAACAAAAGTATTACGAACTCTGCCTAGGGCCATAGAGGATGATGAAATTATTGGTGACAGCACCATTAACAGGGCAAGGTACAACATATCCATGTCTTAAGTATAGTATTGGGCAAATTAGATATACTTCACTATATAAGCAGGCATAAATATATATTTTACTAGATATGTGTATTTATTATTATTATTTGGCTTATCTCTTTTACTGACTAGAGTGATTGCAGAAGAATTAAAATTTACCTGACCTTCCAAAATTTGAGGTGGTTCTTCTTGACATTTCTTAATTCGAATACTAGAAAGTTGATAGTATATTTTTACTACTTTGCTGTTCTACACATAATTTGAGTCATATGGATATTTCTCAAGGAGCTTCTCTGAAAAGCCATTGGACTATTTGCAATAAACATCTCCACATTTCATGGGAACTTTACCAGATTCATTTTTATTGCAATATAAATATTAGAGAATAATTATGTGAATGTGATAAGACAATTATTTTTATTTTTATTTTTTGAGACAGAGTTTTGCTCTGTTGCCCAGACTGGAGTGCAGTGGCACAATCTCAGCTCACTGCAACCTCCGACTCCCAGATTCAAGAGATTCTTGTGCCTCAGCCTCCCAGGAAGCTAGGATTACAGGCATGCAACACCAAGCCTGGCTAATTTTTATATTTTTAGTAGAGACAGAGTGTTACTATGTTGCCCAGGCTGGTCTCAAACTCCTAGGGGACCCAAGTGGTCCACCTGCCTCAGCCTCCCAAAGTGCTGGGGTTACAGGCGTGAGCCACCACACCCGGCCAAGACAATAATATTTTTAATCCTACATCACACATTTACATTTCAAAAATTGCATTTTCTAGTCTGAGACATTTTTATCATAGGATCTATACAGTTAAAACAGGAACTTCATTTTCAAATGTAAGTTCAAGAATTGATTTTGTTGGCTAACTCCCATATTTTTCCAAGAGCTCAGTCTTCAAATAAAAAGTTATTTTTTAATATATTAATTTTAATATATTATATTAAAAAATAATCAGGTTATTTTATTTACTACACAGCCTAAATTTTAGATTAGTCTTCTTATTAGATTTGACAGCAGTTACTTATCATGGAAATGTATACTGCACAGAAGCTTCTCTACCAAGAAACAGGTGAGATTTCAAAAGGCTGTCAGGCAGCCCCTTTGTTCTTGGGCCCAAGGGACATGAACATCATCTATTAGAGCTGGGCAGACCAAACAAACTTTTGCTCGAACATGGCATTGTTTGCACTGATGGCAGCCTCTCAGTTGAAGATTCCTAACAGAGGAAAACTTATTTTTTCAAATGTGTCCTGCTAAAATTCCCTTCTCTGAAGAGAAACTCAGCAGATCTAGTTGGCAACAGAGGCATGTAAATTTGCAAGCCTATCTACTGAGGTTCTCAGTCTCCAGGAAACCTGGGAAGTGAACATGGGCAGCTTCCAGTGCACCCAAATATGGTCATTAAATCACATCTAAGTTTGGGCTCACAGATTCAGAGCTGCTTTCTATGAACAGACTTTATGCATACCTCATTTGAGCTAATCATCAACAAAGAGGCAAAACATAATAAGCAAAATGACTGCAGAATTATGAGCACCTGAAGGAAACAAAGACTGGAAATGTGCAAGATGCCATCTGGAAATCGAAAAACAGATGGGAACAGGGCAACAGGGAAGGGAAACCCATTTTCACTGGAGCAAGAGTGGGGATGAGGAGCTGGAAGAAACTGGCAGTTGTTGATGGCCTTCCAGATTGGATCTGAGTAGATATCAGCACAGAGCAGGAGCCCTACCTTGTTTGCTATCTGGAGAATGAGGAAGGTGAAGAATGAGGAAACTGATGACAGGGAAGGAGAGGAAGGAGTTAGCCAGTGAGTGAATGCACAAAGACCAAGAATGTGCAACTCCAGCAAGTATAGCCGATTCTAGTCGGGTCCCTGCTCTGCTGGAAATGCGCACAGGCCAGAGGGAAGAAAAGCCAAGTGGAGATATCACAGTTGGTTACTGACCTGAGAGCTTCTACCATAATATTGCTTAGGCTACAATGTGTCTAATTGGAGATGATGGATCAGGATTAGTCTAGGCCAGTGGTTCTCAAACTTGCAGCTGCATTTATCAGGGCTTTCCAGAGAAAAAGAACTAAAGGACATGCAGAGAGACACAGACAGATGTATTACAAGTGACTGATTGCTTTGCATGATCACGGAGGCTGAGAAGTGCCACAGTCTTCTGTCTATATGTGGAGGCCCACGAAAGCCAGTGGTGTCACTCCTGTTCAAACCAGAAGGCCTAAAACCTA
This sequence comes from Theropithecus gelada, assembly GCF_003255815.1. NCBI lineage: Eukaryota > Metazoa > Chordata > Mammalia > Primates > Cercopithecidae > Theropithecus > Theropithecus gelada. The sequence goes on along the minus strand of NC_037678.1, from coordinate 80,593,452 downwards.
GGGAAGCCAAGGTTGTGTAGGTACCAATCTAAGTGCAAAGGCCTGAGAACCAGGAGCTTCAGGATCCAAAGACAGGAGGAAATGGATGTCCCAGCTCAAGCAGAGAGCAAATTCACACCCTTCCTCTGCTTTTCTGTTCTATTCAGCCCTTCACCAGATTGGATGATGAAGCCCAGCTCCATTGGTGAGGGGAATCTTCTTTGCTAATTTCTTCCTGAAACATCCTCGTTGACATATGCAGAAATTATATTTTACTAGCTATCTGATATCCCTTAGCCCAGTCAAGTTGACATATACAATTCACCATGACAGCTGTACCTTAGAATAACCTAGAAAGCTTCAATTAAAAAAAAAAATGAATGCCTGTACCCCACTACAGAAAGTCTGATTCCAAGGTTCTGGGATAGGGTACAGGCAACAGTATTTTCTAAAGTTCCCACATTAAATCTAAATTAGAGCCAAGATTGAGAACAGCTTAGATTAGAATTTCTCAAACTTTAATATGCATTAAAATAAAATGTAAACTTTGATTTCGTAGCTCTAGCGTAGGACCCAAGATTTAGCAGTTCTAACAAGCTTGCAGATGATGCTGACATTGCTGGTCCTTGGACCACACTTCGAGTAGTGAGGACCTATATTTGCAGTGTCTCATATGATAGCTACTAGCCACATGTGGCTATTGAACATGTGAAATGTGATGGACCCAGTTTTCAATTTATTTTAATTTTTATTAATTTGCATTTACATTTAAAATCTGCTACTGATTTGATTACTGGTTAATTATTACATGGAGCAACTTAGGTATGTGAACACTTTTAATTGTGACTTTTATGAGACCTAAATACAGATCAAGAATATCTGATGAACATTTAGTATCTGAATTGAGATGTGCTACAGGCATAAAATACAGACTTAATTTCAAAGACTTTGAACAAACAGATTATAAAATATCTCGCTGACATGTTTCATATATTAGATACATGCGGAAATGATAATAGTATGAATATACTGGTTAATAAACTATATTATTAAAATTAACCTGTTTTCGTTTTGCTTTCTCAAAAAATACGGCCACTAGAAAATGTTACATTATATATGTGGCTAGCATTATATATTTTTTAAACAACATTGGTCAAGACCAAAGGGAATTGAGGCCTTTATTATTGCCAGTTATTTATTATTGCCGGTAATCCATCTAATGGGTGAGAACTAAGGGGAAGGCTGCAAGTGACCTTCTCAGCAAGAAGTCATATTAGTAAAAAAGGAGAGCCATGTAAGAACAAAGTCCTTTGCCTCTGCCTCTTTCCATCCTGAATTTAAATGCAGCTGGGGGAAGAGATAATGTATGGAGCTTCGGCAGCAATTTTGCCACCATGAGGAGACAAGCATCCAGGTCTTTGATGCTGCTACTGAGTTGCCAATAAAATAGAACCCTTCACCTCCGAATTTCTTATTAGATAAAAAATAATTGTTCTTATGGTTAAAATAAGTGCTTTTTAAATGTTACCCTACATATGAATTACCTGGAGATTTTGTTCAAATGCAGATTCCATTTCACAAAATCAAGGATGGGGACTGAAATCCTGAATTTCTAACAAGCTCCCCGGTGATGTCTATGCAGCCGATATAAGGGCCACACTTTCATTAGCAAGGGCTCAAACAAAATGACTTAGGTATTCTAGTTCTTGCTGCTGAAAGTATTCCTAATAAAACCAGGTGGCAAAGCCAACCTTTGCCCATTAACAACGGCTCAATTTGCACACCATGGCTGGATGCATAATCATGACCGAGAAACTGGGGATCCAGGACCTAGAAATTTGTTCCTTACCCAACAGATAATAGCAAGAGGGCAGAAAGCAAGGGTTCTGTGGCTATATCAGTTTGGAAGACACTGGGGTAAAAAAAAACCACACACATTTCTCTATTGGACATGCATAGTCACTACTATGCTAGCACACTCTTTAATTCTGAAAGTATTGTTGATTACAAAATGCTTCACAGAGAATATTACTGGAGTAATGTGACATGGAACACATTTTAGAAAATGCTGCATTATTCAGTTCATAAGTTAACAGAACACATGATGGCCTACAAATCATGATGCCAGAGAAGATGTAGCTTGTGAGGTACTAAATGTGTAAGAAGCATGGAGTTTGAGGTGAAGTAATCGAGATTCAAATTACTCACTGTGTTGCACACATCACTTACCAGATATATGATGATGGGCATGCCACTTCCATTCTGTGAGTTGAATCCCTCACCTGCAAGATGGGCAAATAATGCCTGCCTACATTACAGAACTACGGTAAGAATACGTGCTCACACATCTCAAAAGGACACTTCCTGGATGTGTAACAGACAAATAATTTTTATATAATTAGAACTATACAAATGCATCAAGGGAGTAAAATATATAACTCTTGTGCAGTCTTAAGGTAATACTTGGGGGAAATACTGGCTTTCTAAACATCTTAGGGGAATTCCTTCACTGTCCTTTGTTCTCAAGAGTGCTTCATAGAAAAGCTGCATGTGTTTAGAAGTGCTTTAATGCCGTAAAGCTTATAGAGTTTAAGGAAGATTTGTGGGTACCACCTGACTGGTGCAGGCTGACTACCCAATAGGTCTCTCTGCACAGGGCATCCATCACAGAGTGTGGCCATCACTTTCAGGAAGGTAGGATGCCCAGAGCTTGCAAGGCTTCAAGGAACTTATTCATGGTAAGCCAACATGAGGTTGAAGGATTTTTTTGTGCCAAAATACTGATTTATAGTGAGACAGATTAGGATAACTTTTAAGTGGATCATAACTTTAACAAGTTAAATTATTTGCTGCTTAGAGGCAATGGTGCATATGAAGACACTATTCTCTTATGAGTAGTGCTGATAATAATCTGTCAATTTCTGCCTTTTTTCTTTTTCTCTATTTCTATAGCTGACCTCTCTCCCTTATAACTGATGAGTTCCTCGGATACAGAATCATTCATTTGCTCAAAAAATATTTATCTGGTTCTTTCAGTGTTGCTATATATTGAGGAGAACATAAATATAATATAGACAGGGTCTTGTCTTTTCCATAGGTGAAATTATGAAGGAGAGATAAAGCATGCATGTGAATAATAGCAAGTTGAGATAGTGTTTCCCTAACACCTTATGAAAGACACATAGATCATTTCTGGTTTAGGGATGTGGTAGGCAGAATGATAGCTCCCTAAAGACAGCCATTTCCTAATGCCCAGAACCTGTGACTATGTTAGGTTATATCGCAAAGGAGAATTAAGATGAAAAATGGCATTAAGGAGCCAGGCATGGTGGCTCATGCCTGTAATCTCAACACTTTGGAAGACTGACACTTGAAGCCAGGAGTTCGAGACCAGCCTGGGCAACATAGCAAGGCCCTGTCTCTACAGAAAATTAAAAAATAAAATAAAATTAGTTGGGCATGGTGGCACACACCTAAAGTCCCAGCTACTTGGGAGGCTGAGGTGGGAGGATCCCTTGAGCCCAGGAGTTAGAGGCTGCAGTAAGCTGTGATTGTGACATTACACACCAGCCTAGGTGACAGAGAGATATCTTGTCCAAAAAAAAAAAAAAAAAAAAACTGGCATTAAAATGCGAATCAACTGACCTTAAAATAAAGAGATTATCCCAGATTTTCCAGGTGGACCCAATGAAATCACAAAGGTACCAAGGTCCTTAAATGGGGGAAAAGGAAGAGTAAGAGTAAGAAACAGAGAGGTGACATTGTAAGAAAGACTTAACCGTTTTGAAGATCGAAGGGAGCTATACGCCAAGGAAAGCAAGCAACCGCTAGAAGCTGGAAAAGGAAGGAAAAGGGTCCCGTTCAGGAGCCCCCCGAAAGGAAAGCAGCTCTGCCAGCCCCTTGATTTTAGCCCTTGATTTTCGCCCAGCGATTTTGGACTTCCGGCTTCCAGAATTATAAGAAAATAAACCTGTGTTGTTTTAAGTCACTAAATTTGTGATGATTTTCTACAGCAACAATAGGAAATTAATGCAGAAGATGAGAGAAAACCTCACAAAGGAACCAGCCTTGAAGTTGAGCCTTAGGGAATTTGAAGACATATTTCTGACACTCAATAAATTAGAAATAAATATCTAGTTCTCAGTGTGTTAAAAGAGTCAGTAGGGAGTGCGCATGCGCCAACTTCCTCTTTTTCCGGCTGGAACCATGGAGGGTGCGGAAGAGAAGAAGAAGAAGGTTCCTGCTGTGCCAGAAACCCTTACGAAAAAGCGAAGGAATTTCGCAGAGCTGAAGATAAAGCGCCTGAGAAAGAAGTTTGCCCAAAAGATGCTTCGAAAGGCAAGGAGGAAGCTTATCTATGAAAAAGCGAAGCACTATCACAAGGAATATAGGCAGATGTACAGAACTGAAATTCGAATGGCGAGGATGGCAAGAAAAGCTGGCAACTTCTATGTACCTGCTGAACCCAAACTGGCGTTTGTCATCAGGATCAGAGGTATCAATGGCGTGAGCCCAAAGGTCCGAAAGGTATTGCAGCTTTTGCGCCTTCGTCAAATCTTCAATGGAACCTTTGTGAAGCTCAACAAGGCTTCGATTAACATGCTGAGGATTGTAGAGCCATATATTGCATGGGGGTACCCCAATCTGAAGTCAGTAAATGAGCTAATCTACAAGCGTGGTTATGGCAAAATCAATAAGAAGCGAATTGCTTTGACAGATAATGCTTTGATTGCTCGATCTCTTGGTAAATATGGCATCATCTGCATGGAGGATCTGATTCATGAGATCTATACTGTTGGAAAACGCTTCAAAGAGGCAAATAACTTCCTGTGGCCTTTCAAGTTATCTTCTCCACGAGGTGGAATGAAGAAAAAGACCACCCATTTTGTAGAAGGTGGAGATGCTGGCAACAGGGAGGACCAGATCAACAGGCTTATTAGAAGAATGAACTAAGGTGTCTACCATGATTATTTTTCGAGTCTCGTCAGTTTAATAAACAGTACCTGCTCTCAAAATGAAAAAAAAAAAAAAAAAAAAAAAAGAGTCAGTAGGTCGGATTTAAATTTTCCACTCAATGAAACAGAAAACAAAAATAAATAATGCAAACTCTTTATGTAATTTTTACTAAGTTAATCTCACACAAAAGGCTGCTGGCCCTTTTTATTTCTAACATGTTTAAGAGAGGCCAAAATTAATTATCAAGAACTTCAAGTGATTATCACATTTATTCCTAATCTTACAAACTATCCCTTTATCCCATATTAAGAAACTCTTCGAGTTAACCTGGTGAATAAAAGATTTCCAATTTTGGTATTAGTTTGAACCAAATCAAAAAACCTCAAAGTCAGAGGATTTAGATGGCCTGAGGATAGAAAACAGCAAAGATAAACCACATAAAAAAAATGCTGGCATTCAAGTGAACATCGTTGCATGTGAGTTTTAATCACAGTACATGGATAAACACACATACACATGCTTTTGATGTTGTGTGTATATACGCATACATACACACAGATATAGTAATGGGTAAAAATAGAGATATATAATATATATGTAATATAAACATTCATCTTATTCTCATGATAGCTAACCGATCACAATACATTAGAAACACTGTCCACAATACTACAGTTCTCAGTGTGACAAGGACACATGCATTGATTCTGCTTAACTCTATTAATAAATATTATGCTGCTATAAGTCGGGGCTTTGTAAAATGAAGAAATGTATCACAGGCTATTTAAATTTGAAAAAACTGTTTTTTAAGAAATAAAAAATATTTTTGTATAATTTCTATTGAGAGGAAATGGAGTCTGCATTAACAAATGCTTCCCATTTTATCTCCACCTACAGAAATCAGACCAGAGTGCAATGCCGAAGAGTGGAAATCAGATCACCAGGTGCCTAGAGCACTTGCCTCCTCAGGACCTCCAGGAAGTCTATGTTTACATAATTGCTCTATTCTGTTCTTTGTTTCAGAACCCAAGATACCTCAATCCCCTTTGGAAGTGGGAACAAACTCAACAAATAAATATCAAAGATAATTATTCATAGACTACACTATATGGAAGCAACTTATCAATTTAGTACCATCAGGGAAATGACTCAACTCAACTAAACAACTAAACTTAACAAAACAACTATACAGGAAAGTTATTAACAGAAATGTGTCCAAGTGAGTTTTTATTTTCCATCTGCACTTGAAGAGGGTTGTATTTTTATTCAAAAAGGGTTTACGTAATGTCTACAATATCTTACAGGCTATGTTATACATGCAAGTGTTCAGAAATGTCTTGCCTACCTATAACTTCATAAACTCTTTAAAATATTTAATCAAACTTACGTGATGACAACTGGGAAAAACAGCGGCTAGAGCTATTTCTAAAAAAGCTTTTCAGGTCCTCAACCTGGGGTCTACAGAATTCAGGTAATTCATGAACTAAAATGGAAACAAAGTTACAATTTCATTTGTACCTACCTCTCATTAAAATGTAGAGTTTTCTTCAATTATGGGCATTGGCAACAAACTACAGTAGTACTAACAAGATCAGTGATTCTGCCACCAATAAAAAACACAGATATCTTAATATCACATTATGATGTTGAAGTATCTTAATATGCTGGGTACTGTCATCACTACTTTGAAATAATAGTAACTAAGAGGCCTAATGCTATATATTATTTTATGTATTAATATAAAGATGCACACAGTTACTATACTGCAATTCATAACACTTTGAACTATTGTGCAATATAATTGATTTCTTTGGTAATCCTATATGTTTTGTTCTAGGTATTAATAAACATTATTCTGAGAAGGCTTCTCCAGATGCCAAATGGGTCAATGGTATGAAAATATTAAGACTCCCCTAAGTTACTAAAACAAGGCAATGTACCCAGTTGATTTCAAATTCAGTCATATTGAATAACTGGGACCATATGTGACAAGAGAGACAAATTATAAGTATGTTTCCCTTTTTAACTCCTTTATTCACTCATCACGCAGCAGATAGCAGAGTGAGCCATACCTCCAAAACACCAAGGCAGATGATGTTAGGATAAACAAAGTTGAAAAAAGCAGCGCTGTCCTCAAGATGCCAAAGCCTTCCAGGAAAAAAAAAAAGAACTATATGACAATTGTACTTAGACAACATTACCACAGGAGTATTAAGTGTTGGATTAAAGAAGTAATATTTGGAATCAAACTTGGAAAGTTTTTAGCTAGAGGTAACTTGAACTGTGTTTTTCATCAGAAAACAAATCTGGTATAGCTGTATTTGTACACCTGCTGGAGGGAGAGTGAGACCATTCACAGGCTGACTATAATAATTCCCAGAGCTATTAGGCTGGTCCAACAGTAACTGCGGTTTTTGCCATTGAAGGTACGTATAGTGGTAAGGGAGAAACTGAATGGTGATTCAGAGCATAGAGATTATGTGGTTTATGCACAGGGCTTCATCAGAAAAATAGAAGGAATTGTCAATTACAATGAAATGTTCAGCTAGATCAACTCAGTATGTATTATGTAATATACAATTATTCAAAATAGTGTTTAACAGTATTGTAATAACATGAATAAATGTTTTGTCATATTAAGTGAAAAAGAGCTATGTAAAATTATCTAAGTTTATGGTATATGTAGATTATTGCAAAAATGTCTTCAATTCTTTATCCCTCCCTGATCCGTATATGTATCAGTTTTCTCGGGCTGCTTTAACAAATTATCACCAACTAGATGGCTTAAAAACAGCAGATATTGGCCACATGCCGTGGTTCACACCTGTAATCCTAGCACTTTGGGTGGCCGAGGCAGACGGATCATGAGGTCAGGAGTTCGAGACCAGCCTGGCCAGTATAGTGAAACCCCATCTCTACTAAAAATACAAAAATTAGCAGGGCATGGTGGTGTGTGCCTGGAGTCCCAGCTACTTGGGAGGCTGAAAACAAACAAACAAACAAAAAAACAGATAATTATTGTCTCTCGGTTCTGCAGGCCAAAAGTACAAAACCAAGGTGCTGGCGTGGCCATACTCCCTACAGAGGTTTTAGGGGGAGATTCCATTTCTTGCCTCTTCCAACTTCTGCTGGTGAAGGCATACCTTGGCTTGAGGTTGCTTCAGTTCAATCTCTGCCTCCATCTTAACATCACCCTCTCCTCTTACGTGGGTCTCTCTCAGACTTCTGCCTCTCTTTTGTAGAGATGCATGTGGCTAAATTTAGGGTAGGGCCTATCTGGATAATCCAGGATAAACTCTTCCCTTCAAAATCCTTAACTTAATCACATCTTTTGTCATAGAAGGTAACATTCACAGATTCCAGGGATTTGACATGAATTTTGTGAGCCCTTTTTTGGCCTACCCCCAAACACCTTTGTCTTGTGATTCTGTGGCTCCTCCCATCAAGAAGTGGAATCTATTTCCTCACCCCCCAAAATTCTGGACTGACCTCGGGACTTCCTTTGGCCAAGAGAATGCAGCAGAAGTAACTTGGTGCCAAGTCCCAGTTTTGCTCTCAAGAGATTTTGCCTACTTCCAGTCTCTTTCTCTGTCTCTCTTGAACTCCCAAACTCCTGCCTCCACCATGTGAACAGGCTGGGCTAGCCTTCTGGATGATAAGTAGCACATGGGACAGTTATCCCATCCTCAACCTACAACTGGCCAACTCCCAGAGGTGTAAAGAAGGCTGCTCTTGCCTGGACAGCCACCAGCCAACATGTCAGCTGACAGACATATACATGAGCATAGCTGAGATCAGTCAAGTCTGGTCCACTTGCTCAGAACTGCTCAGTGTTCACAAAGACTCAAGAAGAAGACTAAATACTTAATGTTTTAAGCCATGATGTAGGCATTATACTGCATTTTCTTTAATAAAAGGAAAATAACAACCATCACTACTATCAGAATTCAAGCACTGCAAGATTGGGTGCCTACTATTTTGCAAATTCAAAAGGGAACTTCATTTAAAGAACAAACTTAAACTTTTCAGCAAAACAACAAAAACAGTCCACCTGAACACTCTTTATTTTACTGATCATCAAGTACATACAGTAAAGTCCTGAACAGACTGACTAAACTGTTGTTCTTAACAGGGGTTTAGGATTTATCATTTGACATTTCAATCACATGTAGACAGAAATTATGTATTGTATTGGGCCAATATTAGCTTTTTTTCCCTCCTTGCAGGAGTTCAGAAAGCAAATCACTTGTTTTCATCTCCAAAACTAAGTTTCTAAAAGTAACTAATCACAATTGATCCTTAATTTTGATAAAAACTCATCATCAGATTAATATTTTTCCGTGACTAAATCTCTGTCCTTACTAGCAGAACTAAATTGATTTAGAGTTCAAGTTTCTTAAAAAATATTTTGGAAATGTCATTATATTCTCAGCCACATTATATGACATTCTCTTACAGCTTTCTAATTGAATTCAACATGCAATGGGAAATGAAACCCAATTATCTTGGGGGTTTCTAGAAAATGTGGGAAAGTTCATCTGGGTAGAGAAAGAGATATGATTCATGATTATGATGCAGTAATACGACCACAGAATAACACCACTGTAAGCTTAACCAACACCTCAAGATTAGGGATCAGGGAGAGGGACAGGACATTACTGCTCACAAGGGACAATGCTTCTACCATACATGTCGTTGGACTGACCATTCACCAATGGCTTCTGGCCATAACAACCTCTGAATGTCCAGGATATACAGAGAGACTCTAGTCCTTAATAATATAAAATAACTTTTCATGAAGGCTACCATGTTCTAGGCACAATTCTTACATTTTACATGAATAAGTTCAATTAAACCTCACAGCTACCTATGAGATAATAACAAATAATTCATAATAATTCCCAGTTTACAGATGAGAAATTTGAGGCACAAACTAGCCAAAGGTTGCAGGAGGCTAGGAAGTGGCACAGCTGGGATTTGAATCCATGCGGACTGGTTTTAAAGCATCCTATTAACACCTCTGCTTTACTGCCTCCCCTTTATATCCACGTTCTAAAAAACCAACCTTCCAGATACATTGGGGTTTGAAAAATAATCAAAAGGGTATGTGCTTTTCAAAAAACAAGGATGCAAAAAATTGCAACTTCAAACAGAGAAGTCATCAAGAGCCTTGAGAAATCACCTGCTCCAACCTCCTGTTGGCAAATGCCTCTCTAAACTGCTCTTTCACAAACACAAATTGGAGTATTGGCTGCATGCAATCCCATGAAATCCCAAATGGATCTGACCTCCTTTGAGAATCACAAAATCATTCAGAACCCCCACCGAAGTCATTTATTGGCAGGAAGTCTTGCCTCTTTCTAAAATAAATTTCTTCTCGATTAATTTGGGCATTCATGAAGAACAGCTCAGCAGTATTCCCTTTAAATAAAATCCTCCAACCTATTAATCCCACCAGTGCTCTCCTTTCTGGGTTCATCAAGTTAATTTCTTTAACCTTTCTCTTTAGAATTTCTATTCTGCTAATAATCTTGATGTTCTTTGAACCTTCTGCCGTTTTTCTACACCTCTTTCCAAGGTTGCCAGGTAAAATACAGAATACTGGGTTATGTTTGGTTCTCAGATCAAAAATAAATAATGTTTTAGTATTAAAAGTACATCCCAAATATTACATGGAACATACTTACACTAAAAAATTTACTTGTTGATGATCTGAAATTCAAATATAACTGGATGTCCTGTATGTTTTATTTGCTAAATCTACGTATCTATTCTACTCTTTGATGGACTTTGAACCCATCAATACTATACATAACCCTAATTCAGCTGCCTCCAAATGGAACACGCATCAACATCACCTGGGGAGGGCTGCTAACTTGCAGATGCCTAGACCCCACTCCTACAGTTTCTGATTCCACGGGTCTGGGGTGGGCCTGAGAATCTGCATTTCTAACAAGTTGTCAGTTGACATGGATACTGCTCATCCAGGGTCCACACTTTGAAAACCACTATGCTAATTCCCTGATTTAGGGTAGAACACAAGAAAGAGGCACCTTCAATCCTGTAAAATCCCCAGCTAAATTGCCTAAGTCAAGAGGAGGGCATGAGAGTCTCATCTGTGTCCATTGGACATTCGGGATCCCTTATCTCAACCCTATTAGTAAATCAGAAAATGCCTAAATTTAAGAAGGTCCAGCCTTTGCTTATATTGGTTAGATTTCCCCAGATGGAATGCTCCTCTTTAATGCTCACGTGAGTTATCACCCTGAGGCAAGCTTGTCAAGGGACACAGGAGCCATCCCTTTGTTTTCATGTGTCCCGAAGGAACTTGCCCCTGGTTACCAGGAAGTAGCCTGTGAGGTTTTCTATCCCAAATCCCCTTCTTTAAAGCTGATCTCCTTATAATGACTCTTTCTGTTTTATTCTCTGAACTTCCTCCACTCTGTGAGCCCTGTGGAGTCTCCCAGACCCATGAATCTGACTCAATAACTGCCCAGCTTGCGGCAGACTGCTTTGATGCCTGCAATTAATAACCTCCCTGTATCCTCGGCCTTTGTCCTGTAACTTTGACGTCTCTTCCCATTCTGACTTGGGTTCGACTTGGGACTTGTTTTGGCCAACAGAATGAGAAAACAGCACCTGCAGTTCCAAATGTAGACTTCCCCAGGTCTTGCATGCTTCTGCTCCTTCTCTTGGAACCTTGTTCAAATGCCTCAAACAAGCTCAGGCTAACCTGATAGAGGCTGAGAGGCCACATCGAACAGAGTTGAGTTGTCCCAATGGAGGTGATCCAAAATTGGCCAGCCCCCAACTGACCCACTAGCTGACCACAGATGCATGAGTAAGCCCCAATGAGCCTAATCCAAACCAGCAGAAAAAAAAAAAAAAAGCCCAGCTGACCCATTAATTTGTGACCAAAAACAAATGTTTACTGTCATAAACCAAGGTTCTGGAGAGTTGATTATGCTGACATTCTGGTCATGCTTCAGCTCCATTCTCTGATTCTACTGACTTTGTCAAGGTTCCTGCCTGCCTGCCCATGGCCTGCTCTCTAGGGAAGGAGCTCTCCTTATTTTGGTTCCTGCAGGGTATGCCCTTGGCATAAAGCCTCCTATTTCCATTGCTACCCTAGACATAATCCTGAATGCATCTGGTGATTCATCACACAAGTATCCTGACTTGGACCATCATATTCAGTGTTGATCAACAGTAATCACATTTCTTTCATTTCCTTTTCTTTTATGCTTTGCCAATTTTGTTTCCCAGTCTGCTTTTGGCTCATTGGTTTCTCTTGTGTGGTCTGGAGTGAGTGTGTGTGTGTATGTGTGTGTGTACGCATGCATGCCTGTGTTGTTACCATTTTGCCATCAGAGGAATAAAAGAAAACGATCTACAGACAGATTTGCTGATTTCAGCTTCTCCGGCAGCAGGAAGTGCAAGGGAGGTGTGTAAATGGGCAAGATAAATAGAGAAAGGGGAAAGAGGTGACATATTTACCCCAGCCATAAAATCATTACTGGTAACAAAGAAATCAGAGAAGCCTTCATTCAAGTAAGCATTTCCTTTGTAGTTAAGCAATAAAACTAAACCCATTATAAATTAATTTTTCATTTACTTCCTGTTTTGCATATATTTCAAAGAAAACTGAGCCTACATATTCCTTCCATAGGTCTTATCTTTCCTTCTAAACCATTGGAGACAGAGCATTGAAGAAGAAATATAACTGATGCAATGTATTAGATAGCATTTCTGCAAATCAAACAATTGAAATCTCTGCTACCACCAGGAAATGCAGTAACAAAATTCTGATGTGTACCATGATCCATCAGAGCAGACAATGGTTTACCTAAGTGGCCAGGGTTGTTGGACTGAACTCCTGTGTTTGTTACTCCTCTCCCCTTCTCTCTCCTTTCCCTCTCATCCTCCCAACCCCCCAATCAAATGAAAGGGAATAACAAAGAGAACTGACAGATAACCAAAGAGAAGAGAAAGGATCAAGAACAAACAAGAATAGAAGATAGAGACCAAAAAAGCAAGGACAAGTGTGCAATCAGAGACCAAGGCAGGGGACGCTACAGACCAGAATATGCCCAGAGGGGACTGAAGTGGGCATGGCTTGGAGCTGGCACAGGGAATAGGAGGAAAAAAATTCAAGCTCAGACACAGCACAGAACACAATAAGAGTTAGAAAAATTCACAGGCTAGAAGGCTGAAGTTGTAAAGTTATTTACAATACATGGGGATTACAGAGAGAATGAAAGGGAAAACTGGGCAGAAGGTGAGCAGAGAGAAATAACATAGTTACAAAAATTATGAGACCTACTTAATACTAGGTATCATTATTGGGCTGAGAACACGCCACCCCAAAATATGGCACCTGGAGGTCACTCTCTAACCCTCTCTTTCTCTCCCTTGAAGCATGGCCATAAAAAATGCTTTGTCCTACCTCCCCTGAAAGTAGGTCCCTCATTCCATAGGGCTACTCCTCTATACAGACACCAAGAAGAGTCTGAACAAATAGGCCTTGCTGAGTTCACCCCAGTTTATTACTATGTGATGGTTAATACTGAGTGTCAACGTGACTGGATTGAAGGATGCAAAGTATTGTTTCTCAGTGTGTCTGTGAGGGTTTTGCCAAATGAGATTAACATTTGAGTCAGTGGACTGGGAGAGGCAGACCCACCCTCAATCTGGGTGGGCACCATCTAATCAGCTGCCAGCGCGGCTAGAATAAAGCAGGCAAGAGAAGATGGAAGAGCAGACTTGCTGAGTCTTCCAGCCTTCATCTTTCTCCTGCACTAGATGCTTCCTGCCCTTGAACATTGGACTCCAAGTTCTTCAGCTTTTGGACTCCTGGACTTACACAGTGGTTTGCCAGGGCCTCTGAGGCCTTTGGCCACAGACTGAAGACTGCACTGTCAGCTTCCCCACTTTTGAGGTTTTGAGACTCGGACCGGCTTCCTTGCTCCTTAGCTTGCAGATGGTCTATTGTGGGACTTCACCTTGTGACTGTGTGAGTCAATACTCCTTAATAAACTCCCCTTTATATATACATCTATCTTGTTAGTTCTGTCCCTCTAGAGAACCCTAACTAATACATACCAGGATATCATACCCTTCCATCCTTCAATCATACTTGCACACAACTGTTCACAAAAATACAGTTTTCCTTGGGTATTTGGGCATTCATCTCCGAAGACTCCTGTATCACAAAAAGGTTTGCTTAAATAAATTTGTTACATTTTTCTCTTGTTAATCTGTCTTTGTTATAGGGGTGTCAGCCATGAACCATGAGATGGGTTCATACTGTTTTAACAGTATGAAAAAGATACTGCTTTTTCTCCCCTACAGGATGTATCCATTGAAATCCAGTTTATAATGCAATCTATACTGACATGGACAGCTATCATGATATAAGATATGAAAAAATAAGACAAAGAAAATGCTTGGATACTTGACAACGTAAAAGAGGACTATTAAGAAGCAGGAGTGAAAGGAAGAAAGTTCGAGAGAGGATAGTGGAGCAAACACCACCATCTTACAGGGCAAGGAGTCAAGACAGATCTTCCAATGTTAGAGGAATAAGAAACAGAAAAATGCTATTTAAACTAACACAGGCCACAGAAAGAACTATAAACAGTAAGATAAGTATCAAAAAATCAAGATTGTAGTTTATATAAATCTTTATTCATTAAGTAAGTCAATAGTTAATACTAAAACTGATCAACTGAGTACTGGAAGACTGAAGATTTAACTTAGATTATAGCAATGACCACCATAAGAATCAAAAACAGAAACAGCTACAGTGATCTTCAAAAATTTAAGTAGGGGTGCAGGAATTGATCTATTTCATTACATGTCCATACGTTAGTCTTATTAAAAGATCTAAAATGTTATACTTTCCCAACTGAATAATTATTCAACATAGGTCCAGCCCAGTTGGCTATCCAGAGGCACAGGAGGGTACTTTTTGAGACAAATCAGAAAGTTTCTCAAATACAACCTAATTAAGTAACATAGTTTATTTATAGCATGGAAAATTGTACTAAAAGCCTCAGTCATGAGGAACTGTTAATAATGTCCACTTTCCTTTTATGCCCTGGAAAATCACAGACACAGGTATTGTGGTATCAAAATCAGTTGACACAGCAGCCACCCAGAAAGGTGGCCTTGCCTGGTGACAGCGTGATCTCAGAAAGGACTCAAATGGTAAGACTGGATTTGGAAATCAGAAGCTATGCTGTTCACCAGTGCTCCTGCTGTGCTGAAGGATGACACCCACATATGGATAAGGTGTCCCTCAGGGGGGTCAACTCCACTTCCTCCTCCACAGTGCACACTTGTGCAGCAGCCTGCACCCACTGACCAGGCAGTAACCTCAGGCTGTTGGCAAAGGACTACTTCTTTCTGAAATCATGTTCATGGGCCATGAGATGTTTGCTTGTATTGAAGTGACAACAGAACTCCTTCAGAGTTCAATGTTAAAACAGTACATGCTGGCACTATATCCATAGGCACCTAGTTCTTCCTACAACAGCCATACCTCCATACTTCTCAGAATCACCATTCTAATCCAGCTGCTCAGAGCTCTCTTTCCAGCTGCTCTGGAAAACTCCAGAGTCTCCCTAGTGGTGTCCAAGTTTATCATTTCCTTCTCTCACAGTCCCTACCCCCTAACCAGCCCAATCTTCTAAACCTGCATGCCTCTACGTGATTATTCGCAGAGCACTGCTTTCATCATGCTAATCCATTCCTCTTCTAATGAAAAGCTTTCTTTGCCTTGTCACTGCCCACCATGGTGTGTCTCCAATGTTCCAAGCAATATTAATTCCTCCCTTGGTTCTTACGAGAAATGCAAATCAAAACCACAATGAGATACCATCTCACACCAGTTAGAATGGCGATCATTAAAAACTCAGGAAACAACAGGTGCTGGAGAGGACGTGGAGAAATAGGAACACTTTTACACTGTTGGTGGGATTGTAAACTAGTTCAACCATTATGGAAAACAGTATGGCGATTCCTCAAGGATCTAGAACTAGATGTACCATATGACCCAGCCATCCCATTACTGGGTATATACCCAAAGGATTATAAATTATGCTGCTATAAAGACACATGCACACGTATGTTTATTGCAGCACTATTCACAATAGCAAAGACTTGGAATCAACCCAAATGTCCATCAGTGACAGATTGGATTAAGAAAATGTGGCACATATACACCATGGAATACTATGCAGCCATAAAAAAAGGATAAATTAATTTCCTTTGTAGGGACATGGATGCAGCTGGAAACCATCATTCTTAGCAAACTATCACAAGAACAGAAAACCAAACACCGCATGTTCTCACTCATAGGTGGGAACTGAACAATGAGATCACTTGGACTCAGGAAGGGGAACATCACACACCGGGGCCTATCATGGGGAGGGGGTAGGGGGGAGGGATTGCATTGGGAGTTATACCTGATGTAAATGACGAGTTGATGGGTGCAGCACAGCAACACGGCACAAGTATACATATGTAACAAACCTGCACGTTATGCACATGTACCCTACAACTTAAAGTATAATAATAATAAATAAATTTAAAAAAAAATACTAAGAAAAAAAAAGTTTCCACAAAAAAAAAATAATTCGGATAGCACTTCATACTATAACTCCCTTTAGGGGATTCACAATCTATATCAGGATACTCTGGGTTCTGAGAATGTCATGGTAAAGAAAAGTATCTAACTGTGTTTAGTTCAGCATTTCACTTCTGTGCAAAGCATCTATTAACACCACTTAAAATTCCTCTTTTCTTGTGCAAACTTTGGCAGCACTACTGGTTTATGTTCTCAGGAGCTGTGGTCTAGTGTCATGCTTCTCAAACTTGAGTGTGCACAAACATCCCTGGCGAGTTTGTGAAAACACAGATGGCTGAGCCTCATCCCAGAGAGTCTGAGGCAGTAGATCAGGTGGAGCCCAAGATCTGGCATCTCTAACAAGCTCCTCAGTGATGCTGCTGGTCCTTGGACAATACCTTGAGGAGCAAGTTCCTACTGGAAAAAGCCCAAACTCCTTAGCATTTCTTTCAGGGCCATTGCTGCTTTAATCTAATCTTCATCACCTACCTTTCCTCCAATAACTTCACTTTGTTTATCTTATGCTGCAGCTAATAAAGATTAGGATATATGGGGATGTGGGTGGGGGGATGTGGATGTGTGTGACAAGCACACAGTCATTTAAACATATGTACACACACACACACACACACATCTTGATCTGAGAAGTGGTGATATGGGTATATGACATATGAAAAGTCTTGACCTAGGATGTGTGCATTTTCCCATATGTGAATTATACTACAGTAAATAAAACAGTGAAGAAAAGTGAGGAAAAATAAAGTATAATACAGAAAAGCCCATTTAAAAAAATTCTTATTTTGTCTTTTTTTCATTCATTCTCTCTTAAGACCTGTGGGAGAGTGTCACATCATTCCACAATCTGTATTTCTGTGACACAGTATCATGAAGGCATCATTTAGACAAGTTATTAGAATAAAACCTATCACATAGGTGTCATGATGTCCTATGTGGCCAACACATAACAAGAGTAATCTGTATGTGGCAGGGTAAATAAATCATATTTCAGTTGTCTGTTCCCATGAAAGAAATGATCTTTTCCTTTGTTTCTTACGGGCCAACTTTTATCCAAAATCACATAACCTAAGCTGCCTTTGGATGAAATAGCATTCAGCTGTTGATCTCATCTGACATTGTTAGTTTCCATAGAAACTCATGTAGAATGCTCCAGCTTGTCTGGAATAAGTGCCTCTCCCATCAGTCCAAAATGAGTCCAGGAAAGCCCTGCCTTGGTGTCTGACATCTCCAAGCACTGATCTGTTGCAGAAGGACAGAGAGCACTTAAAAATCAGCATCTGTTACCATTATCAGGAGAGAGGTCTCCATTACAGACACACACACGAAAGATTAAACACTGCCTTGTGCAATTAGGCTTAGTCTAAGTAGGCTCTTCTCTGCAGGACTCTTGATATGAATGTTACTGGGAGTCATATTTGCAAAAACAAAGAAACAAACAAAAAAACACACAAATTCACACAAAAGGAAAGGCCTGAAAATATCTTGTGTCCTGTCAATTTATATCATTACATAATTACCAGCAGACTTTGAGGGTAAAGTCATTCTTTATGCTAGAAGGTTATTATTCCTTGTTCTGGAAGGCAGGGGTTGGCAGGGTTGGAGGGGTGGAGAGCAGCAAGGATTTCAGGCCTTGGAGGAAGCACTAACCTATAGGTCACTTAAACATTCTTGGTTTTATCTGTGCCAGAATACCTGCTTACCATAAGCAGATTTTCCTGTACAAACATCGAGACATCAAGAGACAAAATTAATCTAAGGTATAAAAAGTCAAGAAAGAGATTTTGCTTGGGGAAGGGATGGTGATCACGGAAAGTCCTGAAGGGGGATCCCACATATTGGGAATGTCCTGTTTCTTTATCAGGTTACCTGGGTGCATTCACTTCCTGAATATCCAATAAGCTATCCCCTTATGATTTGTTCAACTCTTATAAACAAACAAATCACAGACAAGCCAAGGCATCTAGGCAACAAAGATATCTGGCCTAGAATAGATAAAGATAATCACAGCCTGCTGAGTTTCCTGCTGAGCTAAACCGGAAAGGTAAGTTAATAACAGAATCCAGACCACTCGTGAAGATGCCAAAAACAATGACTGTGGAGCTTAAATTACATTCATCCCTCTTCAATAAGAGTTGGTTCATGAAGTGTGTCTTGCCCAAGCCTTTCTTACTCATTTAATGATGTAAACCAGCTGGTGCCTGCAGGGGGCATTTACAGGATTATCTGCCTAACAACCCACCCACTTCTACGTCTGAGAACTTTGCCAGTGAGGCTGACTGCTCCTGCGTAGGCCTCACAATCAATGCTGAGCCAGTCACTGTCTTCTCTGAGATTTCTGAAAGTGGGATTTGGAAAGAGACCAGTCTTTCTGAATGCCTGAGGCTACAATATGTATAGTTTGTTGTCCACTACAGAAAAAGAGTCCGTTTACATCAACCACAGTCAAAGGGAACTTAGACACTATTACATATTTTTCTAAAGTACTATGGATCAATACATTTTAACATTTATGGCCTAACAGGAGTAAAGGTGAGGTCAACACCCTTGACTTTTTAACTTCCAATTGTATATTTGTCCACTCAACTTCAGTCAGCCATGCCAATGTGCATTTGCTTGACATCATCATCACCAGCAACTGTACTTGCTTTCAAAATCAGATGCAAGCACCCCTTCCCTGCCCAATGTTCGTCCTCTTCTCTATTAGAACTCCAAGTCCAATAATGACCAATCTGAGGCCTACACTCCACTGACCCTACCACACTTTCATTATCCATCACAGTCCTCAGGTGTCCCTTTCCTTCTCACTCATCCTATATTCCATTGTCCATCATTTCTTACAATCACTCTTCACTCCCTTGCCTCATTCTCTTTCCAGAATACTTGCTTTGCTAATTCACCAAACATGGTTACACTTCATTCTCTACTAAGCAACTGCAGTAATGGAGTTTGGCTGGAGAAAACTGATGGCCAAACAAACTGGTCTTTATTTTTAACACATGAGGAGAAATCTCAAGTGAACACTCAAGCATTGTCCAGTAATCCTTCTTTAGATATTTACACTTCTTTCTAAAATGATTATGTCATATAGTAACCTCAAAGAAACAAGCGTCTTTTTCCTATGCCCTTTTTCAATGATAAAATTACCCCAACCCAACATCTTACAAGTGTCAACCTATGAAGATTTTGGTTCCTTACCGTCTTTCCTCAGGCCAATCCAATTACAATTCTTCTTTCCTCTCATCAAGGCCCTCAATGATCTCCAGGTTGTGAAATTCAGCCATCACTTTTCTGACTCCATCAATCATCTTGGACATTTGACCCAATGGACCACTCTCTCCTTCTTGAAACTTTCTCTTTCTTAGTGACAGTGATTCTACACTCTCCAAGGTTTTCCTGACCTCACCCACCACTTGTCCACAATCCTAATCTTTTTTGGTTTGCTTAACCTCTGCATGTTTGAGTGACCCACCTCTATGTATTTTCTCTTTCTAGGTGATTACAGTTGGCCCCAAAGCTTTAGAGGCCATCTCTATTTCCATTATTCACCTCTGCATCCCCAGCTCTCATAGATCTGACTGCTCCAGACACATATATCCAACTGCTTACTTACCATTTCCACTCAAACACTCAATAAGCATATAAAGCTTTAAAGTTTAAAGCAGAACATTTGATTTTCTTATTCATATTTTTCCTCTAGTCTTTTCCATCTCAGTAAATTTCCTACCTATTGTTCAATCTGGCACCCTGGGAGTCATCCTCAGTGCCTTTTTTTATTCACCTCACTGTCTGCATCCAACTCATCTGCTACTGACGTGCCTTGAAAATAGTTCCCAAACTTGCTTATTTTCTCTACATCACTACCTCCAGCACTTAGGTATAAGCCTTTACTGTTGTGTTAATCCAACAGCTACCTAACTGGCTTTTCTGCTTCCAG